>NC_083479.1:6515000-6677500 GCF_030014155.1 Tachysurus vachellii
ATACAAATGTTTTTGCTGTACACTGAAGACATTTGTGTATAAGATTCAAATTACATTTAATTTTTTTTAATTTACATTTTTTACATTTTTTTAATTTATACAATTAAGCAATTGAGGGTTAAGGGCCTTGCTCAGGGGCCCAGCAGTGGCAGCTTGGTGAACCTGGGATTTGAACTCACCACCTTCCGATCTTAAGTCCAGCACCTTAACCACTACTAAGCTACCACATCTAGATGTGTAAAACGCTTTGTTTGAATCCATCTTGTTTGAGACATCTCACTGACAGGTCTTTCTTGTTGCTCAGGTGTGTCCTGTTAGGTTGGTTTTTTAATCATTTAATACTTCTGAATGTCTAGTCTTTGAGATCTAGGTTTTACCTGTGAAGTTTACATTTGTTCTTAAAAAGGATTAACCTTCATGATGTCTTTTGGGAGAGGAGCAAGCCATTTTTAGACTTAAAAAAAGATGGAAACACGATCAGGGCCACTGCATAAACACTGGGATACACTGGCAATACAAGAATTTGTCCTGAAAAACAAAGAAATCACTGGTGTACTTTCACTAGTGCCAGGAAAGTAAAATAACAGCAGTTGATGACAGAAATACTGTGAGAAAAACCCAAACACAATAGTCAGTGATGTCAACAAGTGACCTCCACGGGGCAGCGGGTAAGTTAACAAAATCCACAAATTAATTAAGACTTTGAGAGCAGAAATATAGAGGACATAGCACAAGATCAGCAGAAAGAATCATAAGGCCAGAATGGAATTCCCAAAAAGTTATAGAATTCAAATGAACCTCTTCCGAGTGATGGAAAGTGTGGAGAAAGAAGGAATCTCCAAGATATCAGCTCATGTCATTGCATTGCTTGCTTCTGCTAGGGCTCAATAATTTTTATGGATGATATAGTAGTAGAATGAATTCAGAAGTCTCTAGAAATTTCTCTCTGCCATTTTACCGAGTGCATCTATTCTAAATAGGAGAAACCTGCAAGAAAAATTGGGTGTCCTTGTTCGATTTAGTTATTGCGAATAAGGGATATGCAACCTTAATTACGAAGTCTTATTTATTTAAATTACTTTAAGACTGTACTTTGCTAAGACAAAAAATGTTGGTTAGCCAGCAAAATTGTAACGTTCTAAGTTGTTCAGTGCTGTAGTTGTTAAGCAGGGGTGTGCAAAAATACTTGTTTGTGCATGAAGATTCAGAGAAGTTGAGTGGTAAGGGTTGCACACCTAAAGGGAATTGGACTAACATTTGTTTTGTTTTGAGGTAAGCTGTGCCAAAAATAAACTCCTTGAGAAAGAATGAGACAACCAGCTCAGAGTTGAGTGTGTGTGTGTGTGTGTGTGTGTGTGTGTGTGTGTGTGTGTCTCTCTATTTAAAATAAAACAGCTGAAAAGTGAAAGTAAAGAATAATGCATACATGTGAGATTCAAACCTTCCTTCGGCTTCCTCATTGCCTACATACACCTACATACATGTTACACTGGTGTAGAAACCTTGGCAATTAAGGCAGAGATGCCGTCATGAAGTCTTCGCCACTGAGTAAGAATATTATGTCTCTTGCCAGTCACCAGGAGACCCAGCACCAGGCACTCCTCCAGCTCCGCCAAGAGGATCAGTGCATCCAGGACCTGCTTAATGCCCAGGTTGCAAATTAACAGTGATCCAGAGTCCAGTATGTGTGCGCATGTAGGTGTAAAGAATAAAACCCATGAAAATAACAGCTAAGAATAAAGAGCACTTTTGAGTAGCTTCAAGCATGCCACCAATTTCCTCATTCCCTACCCAAATCTGGTACGTGTTATGCACGTGTAGATGTAAGTATCAGGAAATGAAAGCTCAAATTCTGATCCTGAAGTTGAAATTCTAATAATTTCCTTCATCTCAAAACTTGATCTGTGGTGTATATCAAAAACAAAATAACTGACCTTGCCATTCTAATTCTGTCAGAGAAGAGTTCTGCAGGCAGTTATTGGTCAATGTGTAAAAAAATCAGGTTATTGGTCAATGTGTTTATATTGTAAACTATTGAGTGTTGTTGTTAAAGTTTCAGCATTAACATAAGAATGAATCTGGATCATGTTTGAAATCAGATCATCATACAACATTGCTAGAAATGTTTCACACAAAACCTGGAAGGTCTTGGATGATCTATCAAAGTATACTGACATCCATTATAGTATATCTGATCTGATTTGCCTGATTTGATCATGGCTGTTGAGAAAATAAAACATTTTGAGGGAAACTAAAGAGGATTGTAGGGAAAACAGACTTTACCAGTCCAGGAAGCTGACTGTAATAATCAGCCTGACACACAGAATGAATTCTCTTGATGAATTCACACTGTTATTCTTAGACATTAGTTAACCTTCACTTTGCTGTGATTAAACCATGGTGACAACAATATGAAAATATTGTATTTTAAAGCATTTTACTTAAAAATAAAAAGCCTTGCTAATAGTTACACATGCGGGTGTTTTTTCCTATTTTTATTATTTATTTGCTAATTATTACATTCAAAAATATGCACTAATCTAGAAAAAAGAACACATACATAAAATAGACCTTTAAGTAGATTAGAAGGCTTTAAGTAGATTAGAAGGATTTCTAAAATCTGAATTGACAATTTGAAACATCAAAAAATGAATTAATAAAATAATATTGTGTGCCTATGTTTGTATTAGTCTATATAACATTATAAAGTTTTCTTCTTCTTCTTCTTCTTATTATTATTATTATACTACCATGAGGGGGGCACGGTGGCTTAGTGGTTAGCACGTTTGCCTCACACCTCCAGGGTTGGGGGTTCGATCCCCGCCTCCGCCTTGTGTGTGTGGAGTTTGCATGTTCTCCCCGTGCCTTGGGGGTTTCCTCCGGGTACTCCGGTTTCCTCCCCCGGTCCAAAGACATGCATGGTAGGTTGATTGGCATCTCTGGAAAATTGTCCGTAGTGTGTGAGTGCGTGAGTGAATGAGAGTGTGTGCCCTGCGATGGGTTGGTACTCCGTCCAGGGTGTATCCTGCCTTGATGCCCGATGACCCCTGAGAGAGGCACAGGCTCCCCGTGACCCGAGGTAGTTCGGATAAGCGGTAGAAAATGAGTGAGTGAGTGAGACACAGACAGACAGACGTATATGTATGTACAATGTAAATCTACCATGTTGTGTCATTACGAAACTGTTAATAAAATCTAACTGTAATGGCATCATATTCGCCAATTAGGGCGTAAATATAATACCAATTTTGCGTTAAAAATGTAAAGTGTTGTTGTAGTACCGCAAACCGCCGCAAGATGGCGGATCTGCTTAGCCATTGGCGTATTTGGTAAACAAGGTTAAAATGGAAATGCGGCATCTGACTTCATCCTCAACAGCCATTGTAGCTACCAAACAACATGTATATCTTAACAAGTGCCTAACAATTAATTTACCACTGACAGTTGTTAGCAATAGAAATATCTTGACCCGAGAAACGTCACGAGACATCATAAAAAAAGCAAGAAATAAACAACAATAGATATTTCACTCTTCAGCTGTGTTGCCAGATTGATAGCGAATAAGCAGAATAAAAGCAGCCAACAGTGTATTAATATATGACAATATAAAAATATAAGGTTAAAAATATAACAAAGGATTAGAATATTCACATGCATACACAATGTACTAATTAACAAATGTGCTTTTCTTAAGGCATCGCTACACATAAATATGATTACTTTTAACCTGCGTTGCCAATTTTGCTACCAAATTATAAAATCAGATTTCAGAAGCAATAACCATGTTTCCATTTCAAGATTTTATTAATAAAATTTAACAAATGACATCGTAATTTTTACTTTACCGCATAAATTCTAGTCAAAATTCTATCCTCTTTTTGCACTTTTTTTAAACCAGTAAACATGAAAAGAATCTTATTTCGTGGACCAGCTCAGTGAGGCCATCTCCACTCTTATTCAACTGTGTGTAGGAAGCAGTGAGATTCCTACTGTATGAAAAATTTCCAATCCAAAAATCCCAGAGAACATCTGACTGTTCTGAGCTGTCTGGTAATGAAATGCTTTAAAAAGAAATGAAATTATCTTGAACAACCCAACTCACATGCAAGACTTTGAAGACAATATGTAGCCATGAGTGTTTAACTTCTGATTTTAGGATATCAGATCATATATTTTTTTTCTAACTTTCTAAGAGATAGAATACAGCAGGTTCTTGTAACTTGACACGTCCAATATCATTAAAGAAACACAGGCTCTCCTCCCCTACCTTGCCAAATAAAAGAGCATTTTATGTGACTTTAATCAAACGTTTATCAAGTTTTTTTTTTAACCCTTTCATTTGTGTGCTGGCACAAAGGGTCGTCTGTGAAAGACGAAGTGTCCGTCAAGTGGACCACATACTTTCTAGGGAATTCTCAGGTGTGTTACTACTTGCCTGTTCAGAGAACTCGAAGATATGCTAATTCCTTTATTCCTTCTATTATCAAGCTACTAAATGCTGACCTTTTTCAGTCTGCAAATTGTTTTTTTTTTTTTTGCGACCCATTGAACTGTGCATGTGTTACCGTCATGCTGATATTAATGTACTAATGTAATGCTGCTGATTGTTTATGTTTTAATTTAAATTTTATTCATTCTGTTCTATGGATGGGTAGACAGTAAAAATAAATTGCCCTAAGGGATTAATAAAGCATCTGAATCTGACTCTGATTGCCCCATATACATTTAAAGATCAATTTTATCAATGTTCTTCAAATACCTTCTTATGTTAAATGGAGACCATTTAAGTGAGTTATAAATTATACAGTGATGAGTTTTAAATAAACTTCCAAGATTGCAAAGATTATTGAACACTGTATAGAGACATCAACACTTTTATTGTTTAAATGCATTTTGATAAACAACATCTGCATATCCCAAAACTGGTAATACAAGCTGTAAGACAAGTGTAAAGCAGTTTTAGATCAATATAGCACACTAGTTCTAAATTTTATTTTGCAAAGGATGTGATCAATGTAAGGTTTAAAAGTTTAGAATCGAGCCATAAACCAAAATATTTAGTTTGATTATTATTGTTATTATTAGATTTTTTTTTTTTTTTTAGATTTTGTTTCAAGAATCTTGTACAAAAAATGAAAATGGTCAGTGGCAATTTTGTCAAGTATTAAAATCTGATCAATGTTGGCGTTATTTATTGATTGTCCTGATTGTCATGATTTCAAGTGAAGTGACATGTTCAGCAAAAGTATGCAAGGACAACCGTATGCTGCTCAATTGTGTTTGAATAGGATCAACATTTGAATCATGATGAGTGAGCATCTTAGTCTTAATCTGTTGCATGCAAATCTATAAAGTTTGTATGGAGATCTGGTTTTATTTATTCAGTGCCAATGATAATCATTGTTGTCCAGTTGTTGTTCCAAGTAAATATAAATATAAACTAGACTTGTCAACAATTCTGACAAGTCTTGCATTTTAACATGCAACTATTAAGATGATTTGTACATACAAAAAGTGCAGAGCTAAAGAAATGAGCAGGCAAGCAGACAGGACTGTGTTGTGCACACTCACGCTGTGGCCATTTAATACATTCATTCATTCATTCATTCATCTTCTACCGCTTATCCGAACTACCTCGGGTCACGGGGAGCCTGTGCCTATCTCAGGCGTCATCGGGCATCAAGGCAGGATACACCCTGGACGGAGTGCCAACCCATCGCAGGGCACACACACACACACTCATTCACTCACGCAATCACACACTAGGGACAATTTTCCAGAGATGCCAATCAACCTACCATGCATGTCTTTAGACTGGGGGAGGAAACCGGAGTACCCGGAGGAAACCCCCGAGGCACGGGGAGAACATGCAAACTCCACACACACAAGGTGGAGGCGGGAATCGAACCCCGACCCTGGAGGTGTGAGGCGAACGTGCTAACCACTAAGCCACCGTGATTATTTTGAACTTGTTGTATGTGAATTTTCCAGGATGATAGTTGTTGCAAACATTACCTGAAGCTTTTGGCCCACATCTGTATGATTGTATGCATTGCACGATTGGTTAATTAGATAATTATATAATTGCATAAATTAGATGTCTTATTGAATAATAACATGGTATGTGTGTGTGTGTTTGTGTGTGTGTGTGTGTGTGTGTGTGTGTGTGTGTGTGTGTGTGTGTGTTTGTGTGTAAAGGATATAAAAAGTATACACATCGCTGTCAGGTTTTTGTGATTTAAAAAAAAATTAAACCAATATAAATAATTTCAGAAGATTTTCATTGCAATAAGGTACAATCATATTTTAATATCATATTACTCTGCATTTATATAAACATGTTTACAAATTGAGTTTATAGAATTACAATGCATTAATTATTATATCTGAATACTCATATTACTCTCCTTCTTAAATGTTTTTGTCATAGACCTTTTAATAAATGATGATCCTGTCTGCATTTAATTCATGTCTGCCTTTGAAATAAATTATGGAAGTACAACCGTAGTCTATAAAAGTATCTGAGTGCAAAAATCTGTTTTACTTCATATTACATCAGTACAGTAAGTAGAAAAACAAAAAAAAAACAATTTGTACCACAATGCAAAAATTAATACTTTAGAAATAAAAATTGATGAAATGCAAATAACAGTAATTTAAATACAGATAAGTGCCAGATTATTGACAATTGAGGGAAATATTTAACCTAATAAATCGCCTCCCATTCAACGCTGACAATAATGATACCACATGGAACAGAGATTTAGTAACACATTTCTAACCCATCAAAATACAGTAGCAAAAGTGACTTAAAAAATTCTAAAAGGATGGACTTGTGGCAAGCTCCCTGAGACGTCCAAGTCTGAAGCATATGAAGATGATGACCCTTTTCTGCTATTAGAATTTCAAGCAAATTTTTCTGCAGTTTCACCAAGTTAGCTAAAGCTAAGGAAAGCCAAAATGGGTTAACTGTTTTACTTTAAACAATACGGTGTTTGCTGCAGCGCAGTATGCACTGTTTGTTCATTCAGTTCATTGTTATTATTGCACAACTTCAATTCTTCAATTGTGATTAAATCCATTGGTTTAATAATGTTTTAAAAAAAGGAAACTTGAAATTTGTTATCCCTTAACACTTACTTTTCAAAAAAATCACAGTACAATTGTGTAGTTTAAAATACATTTACTCACTCACTCATTTTCTACCGCTTATCCGAACTACCTCGGGTCACGGGGAGCCTGTGCCTCTCTCAGGGGTCATCAGGGCATCAAGACAGGATACACCCAGAGGAAACCCCCGAGGCACGGGGAGAACATGCAAACTCCACACACTCAAGGCGGAGGCAGGAATCGAACCCCCAACCCTGGAGGTGTGAGGCGAACGTGCTAACAACTAAGCCACTGTGTCCCCAGTTTAAAATACAATCTAATAAAATAATAATAATAAAAATAAATGATTCCAACATGGCAGCATAATTGCACAGGCGTTATTGTTATTCTATACGTTTTAAAATACACTTTATTATAATTTTCAAAAGGACCAGATATATGCAGCTATTCTCATGTCATACTTTCTTGTCTTTTTAAACTTGCTGGAGGCTTAAAATCTCCCCTGAGTACCTGTAAAATAAGGCAAGAGAATTGTGCTGTTTACAACTTAATTGTAATCACCAATGTGTTGTATACAGTGCATTCAGAAAGTATTCAGGCCCCCTTTCACTTTCATTAATTGTCTATAGAAATAGGAATAGAAATGTCTGTAAATTTATAAAAAAGAAAAAACTTTGTCCTATGCTGTCTTGGCTTTGTGCTTAGAGTCGTTGTCATGTTGGAAGGCGAACCTTCGGCCCAGTCTGAGCTCCTGAGTGCTGTGAAACAGCTTTTTTTATTGAGGATATCTCTGTATTTTGCCCCATTCAGATTTCCCTCAACCCTGAACAGTCTCCTAGTCCATACTGCTAAAACACACCCCCACAGTATGATGCTGCCATCACCATGCTTCACTGTTCAGATGATATTGGGCAGGCTTTCATGTGTTTTGCACTGAGGAGAAACTTTCGTGTGTCCCCTCTGCCAAAGCCCAGATTGGTGGAGGGCTGCAGTGCTGGTAATTTTTCTGAAATTTTGTCCCATCTCTAAATTTCTAGTGTAGTTGCTTTCTCTCTCTCATTTTCTACCGCTTATCTGAACTACCTCGGGTCACGGGGAGCCTGTGCCTATCTCAGGCGTCATCGGGCATCAAGGCAGGATACACCCTGGACGGAGTGCCAACCCATCGCAGGGCACACACACTCTCATTCACTCACGCAATCACACACTACGGACAATTTGTTATCCCACCGGAGTACCCGGAGGAAGCCCCAGAGGCACGGGGGAGAAAATGCAAACTCCACACACACAAGGCGGAGGCGGAAATTGAACCCCCATCCCTGGAGGTGTGAGGCAAATGTGCTAACCACTAAGCCACCGTGCTTTAGGCTGTGGTTGTGTGGTTGTGGTTTAGGCTATTTACCTTTGTTGGTTTAACGTGATTAAGGATGGTAGTCATACTATACCCGTGCACTCATTGCGATTCAATTCTCGATGTTGCTGTCATTTATTTTATATAGATACATTTATTGTAGTTGCTGAGGGTCTGAATACTTATGAACATGTGAAATCCAATTTTATCATTTTAATAGATTTATAGACATTTCTAGAATTCTGTTTTCACTTTGTCATTAGGGGTGTAGATTAATGAGAATTTTTTTTTTAAATTAGAACAGTTGTAGTATCAGGCTTGCAACATATCAAAATCTAAAACCGTGAAGGGGACTGAATACGTTCTGATTGCACTGCAGGTATGTCAGAAAAGAAAGTCCTAGTAACAAATGTGAGCTACGGCAAAAGCACTTAAGTGAGTTCACATCTTTAACATACCCTTTCTGTATTATGAATCACTTCAGGATCTGGTTGTCCGTAGTCTGGGGGATTGGCCGTGGGGTCATAGCCCAGCTTGTAAAGCATTGGAGCAATCTTTTCCATATCTTTTAGCACATCATCTGGAATGTGGCCTACCCAGCGAGAGAGCGCCTCTAGGTTAACTGGTTTGATGACCTGGTCAGTGGAGCGCTCAATTCTGTAAAACACAGAAATAAAATAGTGACAATGATAAAAAGAGTTGCAGTTATATACTGCATCCTAAGTAACTCAAAATCTAAATTGGGCCCATTATGTAGTAATGTATTCTTAAAGTATTCCTTTCAACAAGTAGACTGACCGAGATAATGAAACTCCTCCAGGCTGTCCAATAGCTTTCTCATGGTGAAGTACCCCTTCATACCATGGTACATTCAGAAACTCCAGCACTCGCTCCATGGTGGTGCGTGGCTGCAGGACCAAATTTTCATAGCGTATGGCCAGGCAGCGTGTAGAACCTACAAGTGTGCACTGAAATAACATGACCTCTATTGCTTGGCTCCACTTGTTAAGGCAGTCTCTGTAGCTGGAAAGGTTAAAACCAGCAATTGTAACTTGTCTTGAAATCATAGAGTGTACTGAGGCCCGCCCATCACGTACCATAAGAATAAACTTTGAGCTGAAATCATAGCATAAGAAAACTGGTAAGAGTGAATATGGTGGATAAATAAGTGGAAATCCTTAAATCATGGCTCATTTAAAGTGTTGACAGGTTACAATTGACAGGTTAATCTATGACAAATAATATTTGTAAAGTAATATCTGTTTACGATACTGTGTAGCTTTTTACCACACCACTTACTTAGGAAATAATTTAGAGAGGTAGATGGAGCTTTTTAGCGTAAACGGATCCTTATTGCAGAGCAGCGGTGCAGGTTCACCATGACGAGCAATGACCTCGAGCAAGAAGGCAGCTGTAGCTGAGTCCAGCATCTCCTGGGTGATCCCCTCCTCATTCAGGGCTAAGCGGTCTTCTGATGACCTCCTCCAGCCATGGCGTGCAGACAGAATCCTGGGGATTACACGGGTCTCCTCTCCACAGCGGATATCCGGGTGGGCATCAAGCATGGCGCGCATTAGTGTGGTGCCTGAGCGAGGTACTCCACCAACAAACACCATTGGTGAGTTCTGGCTATAGTGATACAGGGTCTGATTGCTGCCCTTAACTAGTATTGACACTCCTAGCTTATGAGGATATTCACCTTGGCACATAAGCATGTTGTACAGTGCTTTCAAACTAGCATACACTCCAAAGAGACACAAAAGCACTATGAATCCCCGTCGAATAGACACCCGCATCACTCAGTCAGATGGCCACTATATTCAAAAAAGCCAAAAGACAGCAGAAGTGGTAGTTTTACACTCTTTTTGCTTTGAAAATGTTTCCAGGCACATTGCCCCAGAACAAGCCAGATCAAATTTGTTAGAAAATCGCTTTGTTACTGCATGTCTGTTTATAGCAAAGCTAAATACAGTACTAAAAATGCTGTACCCTGATTGTCATAGTAGAAAATCTAAAACACAAACACTGCTCATTTGCATGACTTATATCACAAGTGTACCATCACCAGAAAGATGCTTGAAGTTTAGTAATGACTAAGAGTATTAGGAAAAATATGTTGTTGATGTCTATAAGCAGGATGTGAGAAATGTTTGTACTTCTAACCTGTCGGCAAACCTACTTCCTGAAACCTAAATTTAATAACCTACTTTATTTCTTGCATGATAAGGACACTTGATTATGTTTTTGAATTCTTTTAAACACATACAAGAGACAAAAAAGCAAAAGTACTACTCCTCATGAGCAGTAACGGTTCTAATCATATTTTATACTGTACTGTGACACCACTAGTCACATAAGCTGTGTATTTTTAACATTCCTAGTAAAGAAATTTTAGCAACTTACTCTAGAGAGAAATCTGGCATTGTGTACTAACAGCAACTACATTCCTCATCTTCAGAAAGTAATCCTTTCCTCAACCATTTCTCTGATAAAAGTTGTAAAAAGCACAGAGGGCAACATGTGAAAAACATCCGCTCAGTTAAAATACAAGCAACTTCAGGAAGTAAGTGTGTTAGAGAAACGAGGCACTTTTGTATTTCGTGTTGCAACACGTAGTCAGGAAACAGAGGTGTGACTGAAAAATGCACATTTGTGACAAATCTTTCATAAAGAACACAAGTTTATTACGAAAGTTATACAATCTACCAATGATATTATTTCTATTTTTTCATCTCTATTCTGTCCAAATGTACATTAATCATATATGCATGAAAATAAATACATTATTTGTTCTCTGTTGTAGTATGACATCACTTGCATGGGAAAAATACTACTTTCAAACCTGCACTACAAACTTTATTAGGTACAAAGTCTTAAAATCACATACAGGAAGTGAAAGCACAGACAAACACACACACACACACACACACACACACACACACACACACACACACACACACACACACACACACACACACACAAGACAGCTCCTGCCGTAAGTGCATAATATTTATATTGGATAGTAAAACCAGTCACATTTTTAATTCTTCACCTTCTCAACAACTCCATTACACCGTCACCCTTTATTATAACCACCTTCCTCTTCCATATGGCCACTTCCCTATTTCATATCTTTCTCTCTGCTTCTCTGTAACCTTATTTGGCTGCATTGCATCCCATAGATTTGGAGATTTGGGAGGTTTGGGAGGTAGGGTAGCAGTGGAATTATCAGGAGCTATATACATCACTTCCTCTGCATTTGAGAATTCTTCCACAACACGTCTGTTCATATTGACACTTCATATTCTCTTGTGTCCTGCAAAGTATAACAACTGCATCAAATAGCTGATATTTATGCAAACAAAATCAGACATACAGATGCCCAGATTCAAACAACGTTAACATGCTAGTCATGTACAGTAGATGCCGTTTAAAGAATGTTCAGTTTTATACTCACCCCTCCAGTCTCATATAAAGGATTGTCAAACTCAGTCTCCACAGTGATCTGTCTGTATGGGTGGGGGTACATGAGAGGCAAGCGCAGGTTTGAATGACACCTGGATAACAAAATATAAAACAGGCATTCAAAAAGAAAGCTCAAACATTAAGTTTCATAAATGTGCTTACCAGCAACTTTCCAAATAATCACCTCATCTATTTTCTCATATGCAAAGACATTTAGATTTAGATTATGACATTTGATAAGACACCTTTTTTCAGATCCACTTAAGAAATGCTGTCAATAAACCAATAAATATATTCTGATTCTGGTTCACTATGATATAATCTAAGTCTGAAAAGCTCTATTAAGGAGGTAATATAGTAAGAAAAACACAGAAACAGAACAATAATTGAAATAAAGTGTCAGTCACCGGTTAAAGTTAAAGAGCAGTGATTTAGCTGTTCGGAGATTTTGGGGAAGATTATTCCACCATCTAGTTGCCATAACAGCCTTCCTTTTTTCCTTGAGAGATGATGGGACTGGTTGTACAATGCTAGATAATCAGAGGGAGTATGGTACAGTGTGGGGTGTGATAAGTGGGTGCCATTTTTGGCTTTGTAGGCAAGCATCAGTGTTTTAAACTGGATGTGGTTGTACAGATACAGACATAGTAATCCAGTGAAGGGAATGTAGCAATGGGGTGGTATGTGAGAACTTTGCAAAATTGAAGGATGAATGGATGAATTTTTCTGATGTTGTAAAGAAGATTAATATGAGTTTCAGATTAGCAATGTGAGACAAAAAGGACTTAGACTTATCCCTGGAGATCATAAGTTTCTGGCAAAGGAAAATCAAAAATCTGGATTGAACAGAGGTGTAGTTTTCTGTAGTAGAATGCTAGGAAATTTCTCGAAGGAAAGGACAGGATAGGTTTGAGAGAGGATGAAAGCTCAATGGGACCTCACCAAAAAATCAGACATACTGTAGAGGGGGAACAGAAGATGACATTGTACTTAGCACTTTGGGGCACAGTTGTGACACTAGTGAACCAGCATTAATGTATCCAATGATAGAGATTTAAGCACTTATGTATGTCACTCTGGATAAGGGCATCTGCCAAATGCTGTAAATGAAAATGTAAATGTAAATGTAAATAGTGAGTTTGCATGAAGCAGATGTGTATCACCTACATATCACCTGATGTGGCCGACCTAGATAGGGACACATCACCCGATGTGGCACAAATTCCAACACTAATGAGGATGGACAAGAGAGTCCTGTGGCTTACTTTAAAGAATACTGCTGAAAGGTTTAGGAGTATGAAGACTGATGACTTTTGGATGATCTATCAGCATGGGGCTTCTCAGTGCCATGAGCAGTTTGTGTGGAATGTGCTGGTTTGAAGCTGGACTGGTTAGGATCTTGTTGTAGACAAGTCAGTAGTTGCTGATGTTCGGGCGGTCCAAAGAGAGTTCTTTCGGAATGAGATTAACCCTAACTCCCTTTAATGTACTTGGTATCCAGATGTTATAGAACCATAAATAAGAGTAATATTTTTCAATCGTCTCATTATATAGATGGCAAATGGAAGCCAGAGGAGCCGGATAAAAAGGGAAGAAAAGATGTTGTGAAGCATGTACGTGTACTGTAAATATCTTACAGTGGTATCTTCTACTCCTTGTAGAAGACAATCTTAGAAGAAGCAAATACACTGTATTCTAGTCAAGATTTTAAAGTATGCTAACCTTCTGACATAGATATAGGTGCCTCCAAGAAAGACAGAAAGTAATAGTACTAATATGAATATCGCCAGAGCCATGCTTCCACCATCCAGCGATGAATCTGCTGTAGCTTCTGCCACTAGAGAAGTAGAACACATTAGTAAGAAGAATTCAGAAATACAACTAATTCAGCCATTTACATAAATATGACAATGTTACACAATTATTATTGTGAAATTATGAAATAATGCACTTGTTTATGGAGTTGTATGGAGCTTAAAAGTGGTCATTTAAAACATTAATAATTTTATTGTCATGCTTGATATAATTAAAAACTGGACACTGGCCAAACTCTTATTAGCTATAGGTTGGAATAATACAATAACAAGACTTACCTTCTAAAGCGTGGTTGCCAGAGCATTCATGATTAGCTACATTTGCAAAAAAGAAAAAAGTATTAACAATACATTTACATATATTTACATACAAATACATTCATTCATTCAATCATTTTTCTACCGCTTATCCAAACTACCTCTGGTCACGGGGAGCCTGTGCCTATCTCAGGCGTCATTGGGCATCAAGGCAGGATACACCCTGGACGGAGTGCCAACCCATCGCAGGGCACACACACACTCATTCACTCACGCAATCACACACTACAGACAATTTAGAGATGCCAATCAACCTACCGTACATGTCTTTGGACCGGGGGAGGAAACCGGAGTACCAGGAGGAAACCCCTGAGGCACGGGGAGAACATGCAAACTCCACACACACAAGGCGGAGGCGGGTATCAAACCCCCAACCCTGGAGGTGTGAGTGCTAACCACTAAGCCACCGTGCCCCCCATACAAATACATATATTTATTAAATATGACAAGGTTTACCTCTACACATGGGTAGTGGACCACTCCAAAAGGAAGGATTCCCCAGTATGCACTTGATTGTGATCTCACCAATGAGCTCATAACCCTGATAACACATGAAGTTCAGGGACTCGCCAGGCAGATACTGCCGCTTATACAGAATCTGATAACCATTCTCAGGAAGTCCAGGATTCTCGCAGGACACTGACTCTTCCACTAGGATAATGTGAAAGAAATTGATCAAGTTCAAAGTCTGTAGGAGAGAATTTTCTTAACTGAGTTATCAAAACTTACAGATGCAATGTGGCAAGTGAGATGTCCATACTGGAGTTCCAGGTTCACGGCCATAGCAAGTTAAAATGGCACCACCCTGCAGTATGTAGCCTAGATTGCAACTGTACTGAATGGTAGCTCCTACCAACAGTTTGGGATCCGAAAGCGTCCGTACAGAGTTCTCAACATGACCTGGGTCTGTACAATACATAACTAGCAGAAAAAGGACAGAGAGGATGGATTTGTTCTACTTCATACTGATTTTACAAGAGTGTATTTTTTTTTTAATCTACAATCTGCAATCATCCTTAACATTATCATATTTTTCTTGGTCATTAACAAAATGCATGTCATTAACAACAAGTAATAAATAATATGAATGATGTTACTTGAGAGATGAAGAAAAAAACACATTTACAATATTGCTTAATGATACTTTCTTATCATTCTCACCACACATCTCATTGTGCCATTATACAAAAGCAATTCCAAATAACCATTTCTTCTATGCACAACATGGACAACAAACAGCATTTCACAATTTAAAAACCTAAAGACAGACAATCACATCTTCCTTGGTTAATACATTATAATACAACATTCCCACATAATACAACCAGTTGTGGGTTCTATGTTATTCAGTTTTGCATTTTTGCCTTTATCATTATCTTATGTTTGGGGCACTCCACGATAACCAGAACACAATTCACTTTTATTTATCTTCTACTGAAATTGGCATTAGATCAATGGCAACAATAATAATTGTCTTTACTCTTTATGCTGAAAAAGTATGGCAGACTGCAGGTGCGTATACTACAGTATATCTAGATTCAAATTCACCTACAACAGAACATTTGTTAGATTTCTTGTGAATGAACAAACAATGAAACAATAAACAGCTGGACAGCTGGAATGAATCCTAATATTAATGAATTAAATTGGAATACTGGACATTCACAGTTACTACTCTAACTGATAATTAGCTCACTTTTCTCACAGAAGGGAGGCTGGGTGCTCCAGCTCAGGTCCAGCTGACAGGTCAGGGTCTCTCTGCCTACCAGATCATAGCCTGGGTCACATTGATAAGTGATTCGTGTCCCTCGCACCAGTGCAGTGTGTGATGTTGTCTTCCAGCCATTCTGAATCTCAGGCAGATCCGGGCATGAGTCATTATGAGACACCTCTGATATAAAGATAAAATAACATGATCTTAATTTCATGGTGAGGTGCAAAATAGTAATTTCAACATCCACCCCAAGTAATAAGATTAGTCAAATGTTGGGCTTTCTCCTGATTGTGAAATCATAATTACCACAGTTAACTATAGCTATATGAACTGGTTTGTATATTTAACCCATAATGATTGACTTTCTGCCAAAGATAACTATGATCATCATGGTTTGATTGTTTGACCATGTTTTTTTGTTGCTGTTGCTTGTTTGTTTTTTTCCACGGCTCTGGTATAAATAGGGATTTATTTCCACCAAACTATGTTAATTATGCTTTTACAATTGTAACTTTACGGGTAATTGAAAGTTCTTAAGAATTGCAGGTTTACCAATTACGGTAATATGGTCCTAATTGCAATGTTTACCATAGTATATAATAACTATTTGATGTGTGTATATAGTGAGCATATAATAATTATTAATCAAATAATGATCAAAATAATGATCAACAAACACAGATCATAATAAAGTAATGACCTAGACACTTGGTGTTGGGAATCCATGTGCAGACAATCCAAATCGCAGCAGCAAAAATATTCAAATCGCACAAACAATAAATAGGAAAAATGGGAAAAACAGGCAGAGGTCATACATATAGAAAACTAACAAATGGAATATAACAACAGCTCGGTATGCAGTGGAACTGGCAATATTTCGCATAGAACAGAGCATGTGGTTTAAATGTCTTTGAAACCTGGAATTAACCTTGGCCCAGATTTGGCTCAATACTTGGGTGAGGGCTCCCTCTGGTGACTCACAGGGCCCCCTCCTCTATTAACACCTATTTTCTTCGACACAGCCAGCTGCAGGGTCTTGGCACGGGTCTGTCCAAGTTCATGCGATAGAATTCTTCGGTCAGGGTTGGACCCAGGATGTTGTTAGCACTGACCAGGATTGTTCCTCTGGGCTGTATCCTTCCCAGTCTACAAGGTATTGAAGTTGTCCAGTTATGTAGCTGCAGGCAGCTGGTGGGAAGGATTAGATTGAATACACATGAGGCTTTTTGTATTAGAGTGTTAGAGTGTGCAGGCTAGTCGATACATAGGCCTTGAAAGATGGGGATTCTGGAGGCGGGGCTTCTGTCAGTTGTGTTTGTTGGATTTCCTCTGTGACGTCCCATTGTCCTGGTTTTAAGCTGACAAATGGAAGCAAGATGGTTTTGGCGAGTGTGGGTTGGTTTATGGGGTCATGACGATATAAAAGGGTTTTTTACTGTTCTTGCTGTGATAATATGGCCCCGATTCCACATGTAGAGACTTTGACCGAGATCCTGATGTTTCAGAATGGGACCTGTTGTAAACCGGTGTTTCAGATTCTCAAAACAGATTTGGCTGTCAATGTAGACAATGATGTATCTATTGATCGAGTCCAGTTCTCAGTTGCTCCTGAGGCGAAGAATCTTGCGAAGGCAGGTAATGTGGAGGGTCGAATGTACCCCACTGTCAGGGCTTCTTCTATATAAATCTCCATGGCATGGCTAGCAGTTCAATCAGGCAGACTAAGGGCCAATGAGGGGGGATTACTGTAAGTGGCCTGTTCTTGCTGAAGACTTATTTGAGGTGTTTGTTCTCCTGGGTAATTCTAATACGATCATGAGGTTCTGGGCTTTCCATGTACATACTGTAGATAGTCAGGCAGTGGCAAGTAACATCATATTGCAGGCAGTGGTTCATGGAGAAGGGAGACTATTGTATGAGATCTTTGTCCTGTCAAAAAAGGAAAGGGTTGTGATGCTGAAGCCAGGGGAACCACAGAATAAGAGGGGTATAGGGAGAGGAGATAATGTAGAAAGTCAGTTCCTCTGTGTGAAGATCCAACTGTGAGTGTTACAGGATGGTTTGATGGAAGCATAAATATGTATTCAAATTGGATTTTAAAATGCTTACCATGAGCGATGCATTTATATTCAAATGCTCCATAATCTTTCAAAAAAGGCTTTAAACATCATCCAAGTTTGTGGAAAATATATTTTGTGTTTAAAACATACACATACAAATCTTACAGTCAACTGTTATTTGACTAGTAGCAAGTAGGCCAAGAAAAGAAAAAGCTTTCTCACTTTTTTGAGCCAGTCATAAACTTTAGGTCTTCTGGTCTTTATTTAGTAAAGCAATCATGTTATATATGCTGTAAAATTAAGAAGGATTATCCATGGTATATACAAGGCTGCCAACTCTCACGCATTCAGCGTGAGACTCACGCAATTGACTCAAATCTCACGCTCTCACGCCACACACCCATATTCTCACGCAGACTCGTTCAGCAGTAAGGAAAATAAATCGCGCAGCATGATCTCGCAAAGCAACGGGCAGAGAGACCAGACAGACAGTGTAGTGAGTTTTTTGTGACAACTGTGAGGGAAATATAGAATTTATTCCCATAAACTGTGTAGTCAGCCGTTCTCCCTCCCATCTGCACCGTGTGAATTGTGAACGCAGGCAGGTCAGTGATTTACAGGGCGCTCCGTGTCTCCGTCCAGTTCAGGCTAGTAACTAATAGGCCTATGCTGTTATATAGTTTATATAGAATTAAGTTAGCATTAGCAGAGTTGTTTGTTTTGCAGCACTGAGCAGTTATTTTACATAATTTTATCATAAAAAAAAGTACAAAAGAATTTCCAGATGATAAATATCTGGACATGCCTAGTAGTTAATTTTAATTATTGTTTTCTTGACATCCCATATAAAAATGATTTTATTTATATCAATCACAACTCATCAATCATGTCCAGATATTTGACTGGTGGTGGTGTCAGTATGGATAAATTAGAATTTTCTGTTGTAGGATGTTATCTAAAGTGTCAGGGACAGGCAATAAAAGAACGCTTGTATCAATGTGTTAATCCTATTTCTGTAAAATGTAATGTAATGTAAATCTCCCAAGAAATTCTGTACAGATACCAAATACTTAATCAGTGTTGTAATGTGACGGAGTACAAATACTTCGTTACTGTACTTACGTAAGTAGAAATTTCATGTACAGTATCTGTACTTTACTTCGTTATTTAAACTTTTACTCCACTACATTTCCTAGATAAAATGTATACTTTTACTCCACTATATTTCCACTAAGCATCTTCGTTACTCGTTACTACAAAATAAAATGAGAAGAAATGTGTGCGACTGCAATAAGTGTGCAGTCGCACACACGCGCAGTCAGAGCTGGAGGCATTGATCTATAACGTTAATCGGCTGAAAGCCGCAAATACGGCAACCAAAAGCAGTGAAATTTCACTATTCTTATTACCAAAGTTGTAGCACAAACAAAATAGTAATGCAAACAATCCATTCAATACTAAATAAAAATAACATTTATTGATTTGGTCTTTGTCTTGTGAATATTTTTTTATTAATGACTGCATTCATTGGACACACTGTTCGTAGAGAATGCACACATACTGTACATAAACTGATTTGATTCAAGATTGGCATCATTACATCATGCATAAAATTTTGGTGTCCACTTTTGCCATTTTAAATAATGCCATAACTTTTGTCTTACTATGTAGTCATATAATATATAATATAAAACTCTTCTTGTTTTAAATTCTCACTGAGGGCTAAAACTGCCTAAAGATGAAATCCTAGAACCGCCCCTGCTCTTATGCCTACCGAAAAATCACAGAAATTTTACTTTTTACTTTTACTTCAAATACTTAAGTACATTAAATATCAGAAAATTACTTTTGATACTTAAGTACATTAAATATCAGATACTTTAAGACTTTTACTTGAGTAATATTCTAAAAGGTAACTTTCACTTCTACCAAAGTCTTTTTCTAGTACGATACTTGTACTTTTACTCAAGTAGTACTTTCTAATACTTTATACAACACTGTACTTGATACACTTCTGCTAATGCATGGATTTTGTGTTTGCATTTTTTCCACACAAAGCCACGCCCCTCCGTAAGCCACTCCCCATAACCAAAGCCTTGCCCCCAAAATCTCACTCTAAGCCGAACTCAAAAGTTGGCAGCCATGTGTATATTAGGGAAGCAGCAAAACTAAAAAAAAACTCAGATATATGCTGTTTCATAATTACATACAGAAAAACCATGTCATAAAACAGGTACCAAGGTCTCCAAGCTAATGTGTAGGAGACAAATTAAACAAAATATTTAGATGTTAAACTTCCTTAACCAGACGTTTGGATGGAAAATAAATCACCAGCACTGTGCCAAGTCTCAGTCACAAAAAGAATATTGTGGGAAATTAAGCAACTATCAAAGAGAAAACATTTTTTGCACAACATCTCTTGCGTTAATAAGGGTTATTCTGCCTGAGGTAAAATCCAAGATTGGTGGTAAAACTAGTATTTTTCACAGAATTTTCTATTTGTAGCCAAGGTAAACAAGTACTATGAGCTATTTCAGATATGCAAATCTTTATCACACCTGAAAGGTGAAAGGAAACTTTGCAACCGAGGTCTGCTGACTGGGAAGACCAAGCAGTTTGCTGCTAGTTAGAATGAGTTGACTTGGGCCCAGAAGGACATCAGCAGCACTTCTTAGATTTGACTGTGGAGAAAGAGAACCCTTTGCCTATTGCCTTTTCCCTCAACTCCTTCAGGTAATGGAAGAAACCTGAAAAAGTTTAATGAAACTCTCAGGCAAATGTAATCAGAACACAGAATATCAGAATATATGTTGCAGAAGTCCTGCCATCCCATTTCTAGGTCCTCAACTATAGTGTCTTCATGGAAGAGGCTGGCCAGGTATTTAATAATCCTTCTCTTTAGTTTCTTCTCTCTTTTCCACAAGATGCTGCAGCTGATCCCCTAAAAGGTGAAAGATCAGCAATGTAAGCACTGTGGAGCGATGAAGCACCTACAATCGGGCTGTCCTCCAGTGGACAGTCTTTGCAGTCTCACAATCCCCCCTCAATCAGTATTAGTAAGTACTAATATGAAGCACAGACCTTGGTGGAAGCATGCTGTCAGAAGCTGCTCGGACATGTCCCCATTTGACTACCAGAGGGCCATCTGATGGGACTAGTTTTTAAGCCTTTGTTTTTGTTCTGTCTCATGTGCTTTTATTCCCTCCATGTTCCACCTGACATATTGCCCTGTTCTCATTTTCCCCTGATTAATTAAATTTCAATTCAATTTATTTGTATAGCGCTTTTAACAATTTCCCATTGTCTCAAAGCATCTTTACAGAAGTATGGAAACAGAAGTGAGAGAAAAAGAAATAAATATATAATAATAATAATAATAAAGAAGTGAATATATACAATTAAAGTTTAAAATTAATTTAAAAAAGATTACCTTAAAATTTAAAATACTCTATATAAGATAAGATAAGATAAGATAAGATATACCTTTATTCGTCCTGCAATGTTACAGCAGCAAACAGAAAGAAATGCTAATATATATATATATATATATATATATATATATATATATATATATATATATATATATATACACACACACACACACACACACACACACACACACGACATGATATAATATACAGTATATACACAACACAATGTATAAATACAAAGAAGAAAAAATAGACCATGAGTACATAGTTATGCTAACAGACATATTGCACACATGTAATATTGCACATTTTTCAAAATTTCTGTTATTGCACATGTGTTGTTTAAATACTTTGTTGTTGTTATTATTGCAGTTAAACAGTAATCCAGTGTGTAGTTATGATGACTGCTTCACTGGGAGCGGCTTTGGTTGTAAAGTCTAATAGCAGCAGGGAGAAAAGACTCCCTGTATTGCTCCTTCAGACTCTTAGGATGTAACAGTCTGTCACTGAAGGAGCTGCTCAGAAATGAAACTGTTTCATACAGGGGGTGAGAGTCCTTCTCCAGCAATGATGATAATTAATTTACCATCGTCCTTTCTCCCACCTCCTGTACAGTGTCCAGAGGAATCCCCAGGACCGAGCTGGCCTTCCTGATCAGCTTGTCCAGTGTCTTCCTTTCTGCAGTAGAGATGCCACACCATAGAATATGGCTGAGGCCACCACAGAGTCAAAAAAGGTCTTCAGTAGCTCTCCCTGGACTCCAAAAGACCTTAGTCTACTCAGCAGAAAGAGTCTGCTCTGTCCTTTCTTATTGATTGCCTCAGTATTGTCTGTCCAGTCCAGTTTGCTGTTCAGAAGAACACCCAGGTTTTTGTAAGAGTCCACTCTCACAATGTCCTTTCCCTGAATGATCACTAGGGTAATGAAGTTTGTTTGTGCCTACGGAAATCCACCACCAGTTCTTTGGTTTTCCCCGCATTTAACTGAAGGCAGCAGTCCACAAAGTTCTGGGTCAGTCCTCTGTACTTGTCATCATCATCTGTGATCAGACCGACGATGGCAGAGTCATCAGAGATCTTCTGCAGGTGACAGGTTGCTGAGCTGAACATGAAGTCTGCAGTGTAGATGGTGAAGAGGAACGGGGCCAGAACCGTTCCCTGCGGGTTCCCAGTGTTGCAGACAACCATGTCAGACTCACAGTCACGAGTCCTCACATACTGTGGTCGGTCTGTGAGGTAGTCCAATATCCAAGCATATGATGGTCCACTCCCATGCACACCATCTTATCCCTCAGGAGCACAGGTTGGATGATGTTAAAAGAAAAACATGACTCTCACTGTGCTCCCAGCCTTTTCCAGGTGGAAAATAGCCCGATTTAAGATGAAGATGACATCGTCTTCCAGTCCAATGCCAGGTTGGTATGCAAACTGAAGTGGATTGATGGGCTCACCAGAGGCCGGAGATGAGTAAGCACCAGCCTCTCCAATGTCTTCATCAGATGCAAGGTCAGTGCTACTGGTCGGTAGTCCCCAAAGTCTTTTGGGCGCAGCCTTTTTGGTACAGGCACCAAACAGGATGTTTTCCACCTTCCCCAGCTTCAGGCTCAGGTCAAACATGTATGGCAATATGCCGCACAGCTGGTCTTCACAGGTCTTAAGGAGCCTGGAGCTGATGCCGTCTGGACCCGCAGCCATCCTCACTTTGATTTTCCTGAGCTCCATAATCACCTGGGGCAGTGTGTATTGGTTGAAGTGGGGCTGGATGGAATTGGCGGGGGGTGGTGTAGGTGTGTTGTGTGTAGGCTGTGAGCTGATAGCAATGCAGAGAGAGGTGGGGCAGGAACAGCTTGCTGTGGAAGCAGAGAAGGGGGTTGCAGCAGAGGGGACTGGATGGGGGGATGGGAGGGTGGCTGATCAAATCTGTTAAATAATAGATTTAGATCTTTCACCCAGTTCTGGTCACCTTCAGCCTGAGAGCTGGGCTCCTTATAACCAGTGATGGCTTTGAGCCCCTTCCACACACCACTGACGTTGTTCTGCTGCAGCTGATCCTCCATCTTCCTCCTGTAGCATGCTTTTCCTTCCCTGATCTTCTCTCTCAGTTCTCAGCTCTTCCTTGTTTCCCGATTTAAAAACCCTCTCCTTCTCAGATTGTAGGTACAGTATTCTCCACACAGAAGTTGATGTAGTCAGTAATACAGTCTGTTAGATATCTATCCGTATCCCTAATGAGCAAGCCGGAGGCGACGGCGGCAAGGAAAAACTCCCTGAGATGATATGAGGAAGAAACCTTGAGAGGAACCAGACTCAGAAGGGAACCCATCCTCATTTGGGTGACACTCTACAGTAAATAGTGTAAATGTCCTTCCTACAACAGTTTATAATAGTGCAACCGAGAGTTCCTGAGGAACTAATGGATCATCGTGATTAGCTTCCTTATATATACGTTTAGTGTTCTTAGTTGCTAAGTCTTTGTACCTTTGTGGAAGTTAATTTTTATTCCTGTTTTGTGTTTCATGAAGCCTAGTGCTTTCTGTATATTTTGTGCTTTCAGTATATTCTGCGTATTTGTTTTCCTGCTTGCCGTGTTTGCTGTTTCTGTCCGTTGTAATCAGGCATTTGGGTATGGACGATGTACTGTGGGTAAACAGTGGGATTCTCACCTTTTCCATGTTGTAATTTTGATACAGTTAGGCCATGTGTTTTTTTGGATATCAGCAGATTTATGACTGATTCACTCCTATTGAGTGAAGCATTGTCCGTGTCTACAGACACGCTTCTGGGTGTCACTGACAAAGAGAGAGGGATGGGGAGTCAAGGAGGACTGAATCCAGGAGTGCTCATCCCTTCCCCTTGAGGCCACTGTTCAGATTTATGTCCAAATGACTGCTTAAAGCATACCTTCAGCCAGTAAATGATAGGGAAAATGTGTAAGTAGGATCATGTTAACTTTCACATTGAATTACACATGGGCAGTGAATGTTGAAATTGCATGCATCACTGCATCAATCAGTCTATTATGCAAACAGGGTAAAGTATGCATAAAAGAGTTATGTGTCATTCTGACCTTGTACGTAGGCCTATTTTCTTGCATAACATTAGCTTGAGTGAGGAGAAGTATTAAATCAAGCACCACTATTTCACAGGTTGGTGTAACCACAGTATATCACAGTGAAATGTATACTATATTGGCTGCAAACATGGAGAGGTTTGACACTGGATGGGTGGAAGAACAGTATCTGGGTTTTCCATTTGGGTCATGGGCAGGTGTTTCCCCATAATAACAGTATGGTTTTATGATGCAGCCCAGCATGAAGCAGTGTCATGCTTATCATGTCAAGGCTGATTGATTTAGAATAACCGCACAGTCTAGGTTTTTATATCATTTATATCATAGCAGTTTGCCAGATATTATATGAATTCATAAAATAATAATGTTGCGTTGTACATTGTGCATTGTAACTATTTAATAATTACATTTTATTGTTCTAGAACATCTGCGAGACAACTTAGATCCTGTTATCGGATATTCATTTTACCCTGTATAATCCATTACAAAGTGCTACCTCCTAACTAATCATAAATAATTACAAACTGTTTATATATGATTCAAAATGCAGAGGTTGCTGATAATGGGATGTCTACAAACATTTTTACCAATTTAAACAAGATTAACTAAAGATAAACATAACATAGAAAGGCTATAAAAAAAGTATTGTGTGAATCTTATCATATATATTTTTAATTCACTTAGATTTGTGCTGTAAAACAGTCTCTAAAACAAACTGGTCCCGTTAGTAAACTTGCCCTGCACATATTTTCCTCATTCATAAACACACATTAAGAATCTGTAATCACTGCAGCAAAGCCCTTAACCCTCTCTGCTCCAGGGATGCTGTACTGTATCAAGGCTGACCGTGCACTCTGAACCCAACCTCCAAAGTTGGGATATGCGAAGTAAGAATTTCACTGTGCTGTAACGTAACAAATAAAAGCTTCTATCTATTTAGCTGTTTAATGTATCAGCTCTGCAAGATAAAAAAAAAAATCGCAAAAAAAATTCACAAAAATTTGTACACTTAAAATTACACCAGGCCCAGGATAGGGAATAGAAAGTATTTGACCTCTTACCTATATAGTTGATGATGAATCCCTCTCCCTTGCCGAAGACCAGGCCAGCTGGATCAGAATGAAAGGTGATGGTAAGATCAGGAGTAGAGGAAGTAAGCTTGAATGGACTGTTTTCTCCCACATATTGGCCCATAATGTGTGCGGTGACCTCATCACCATCCAGAATGGTCAGCATATCGCTGTTACTAAGGTTTAGACTGAAGAGAGATAGACTTTCAAAGATTACATGGTTCAACAGATTTATGACATTTAACAGATCCCTACAAGTACTTCCCTAATGTAGAGCCTACTTAGAGAGCTAAAACTATTAACTTTACAAGGAACTGCACAGGATTTTTTTTTAAACATGTATGTGTATTAAGGTTGATGTTTTAAAGTAATGGAAAATGAACCCACAGCTGCACATCCAGCAGGATACGCTTTTCCTCACCAACATGAATCCTCCAGCTGCAGTCCTCACCTTCACCATACCAGTCAGGCCAGTTTGGGGACAAGATCAAGCCACTGGGTCCAGACAGATCTCCCCCACATAACGCTGTGCATGTAACACACCAAATTAACAACTCATCAGTTTCCTGTTGGAGTAATTTTGTGAGTGGCAACTGATCACAACAAAAATGAAGGAGCTGCGTTTCCTTATTTTTAAAGAAGCAACTGTAGCTATATATACTGTATATTCAGAGTTAACTGAAAATTGCAGCAATGTTTGTGCAGGAAATGTTCACATTCTGAGTCAGGTTAGACAGGTACATAAGCTAATTTTCTGGCCAGTCTGCCTTCCCTCCTAAAGACACCTCCATATAGTTCCTACTGTAAAGGTTCCCAGATTGTTCTTGAGTAGAGTTGTCTATATAGACCACCAAATTTAAACATTTAAACATTTAAGAAGCAGATTTTATGTTTGCTGTCAATTGAAACATGATAAAGCTTAAAACAAATTCCATTGTCTAAATATGAAAAACAAATGGCAAGTATTCAAAACTAATTAACTTTATTAATAAAATCCACTCCTGTGGTTTACCCTCATAATATTCATAATATTACAATCTGTAGTTTCAAAACATTGAAATTGTTCTAATTTTAACATAAAAACTTTAAAACTGGGCTTGCCTTTACCAAACGTATAGTAAATGTATAGCAGTATCCTTATGCCAGTGACCATCAGAGGCTAAATGGTGTTGATGTTGTAACTTCAACACTTAAGTACAGTATATCAAGGTGCATCGCTTCAGTTTATGCCAATTACTCAGTATGTAAATGGAAATATCAGAAAATATAATAATTAAATGTTTATTCCTGGAGCTTCTGTCATCAGCAATGGGGAATCTCGTGATGGCCAAACCACTGTCCCGGTGATTGACAGCCATGGACTGATTGATTATTCTATTGCAATCAGTAACCCTATTAGTAAACTGCTTGCTTGTGCCCTGCTCAATGCAATGTTAATAACCTTACCTGGGCTTACACATAGCTTGCACATAGTGTTTGTTACAGCAAAGCCTGTAAAGTGAAAGTGTCAAAAGCAGTTATTCACCCCTGGCCAACCTGCACAATCCATCCTATTAGTTAGGATGCACACTCTTTTACACTCTCCATTTTTACATTGGAATTCAGATGTGATCGCCATGTGGTCATCTGTTTTTTAGTCTAATATGAGTCATCTGTTTGCAGCCTGTAAGCAGTAAATGTGAACTTCATGGTAAAGGCTAAATTGGATACACTTCTGAATACTGTTGATGCTGAACATTGCATAGTCACAAACTGTTACAGAGATAGCTTGAAAAAGACCAGATATCTACAAGGCAAGAAGAATAAAAAAGGGATAGACAGACACTGAAATTGGTACTGTATAATAGAGAGTATAATACAGAGCTAAATAACTGAGTATATGTGCATAATCATAAGACGTTTTTAAAATCCACCATTTGTAATTAGGGTTGTTAAAGAGCATGACATATTCTGGTTACATTGGCATGTGCAACTTGAATACAACTGTTTAAATAGTGTGTAATTACGTCTAAGGTCTGAACCCCAATGTGTTCAAGTTTGATATTATATCATCATTATTTACCTCACTATTGTGGTTGAACCTGACACCCTTCCTAAAAAAACATGAACCTGCACCAGAATAATCTAACATCCTATTTACAATCTTAAATTGTATTTTCAGAAAAATAATAAACTATAAACCCAACCTGACATAAACACAGATTATTTTAATCAAATTATTTATCATGATAATTAATAAGGCTCAGATGTAGCCAAAATCTGCAAACCTAAGGAGATAATGTGCCCAAATCTTTGGAAATAGAAAGCAAATAATAATAAGCAAATATTCCTAGGAAGAATCAGTAAATTAATGTTTTCTTTGCATACTTATACCTTTACAGAGAGGCTCTGTGTCATTCCAGTAGGGGTCTCGTGTGTTGATGCACTCAATGACAGGAGGTCCTTGCTCCAAAGAATGGCCAGGTTCACAGGAAAACTGTATTATGGCTCCCACACCGTAGGTTGGGTCTGTAGTGCTAAAGTTTCCATTCTGGATGTATGGCTCATAGCAGTGGCCCTTCTCAAATGCTGCTTGGATGGAATTACAAATGCATGGTGTGAATAGCATTGTGAGGAGTTTAGGTGTAATTCTGCAAACATGTCTGTTTAAAAATAATTATCTTTCTAAATAACAAAACTTCATTTATATATTATATGCATTTTTAAGAGGAACTGACCCTCATAATGGATACTGAAACCAGTGTTCTGGTTGCTTGGCTTGTCTCTTATAAACTGGATTCTGACTGCTGGGCCCTCGCTGATGACTCCCTCAAATGGGAGAGGAACCCCTCGATCGGAGTCAAACAGTACTACAGAGCCTGCATCCAGACCACTCCACAAAACAAGCCTGTTAAAATAAAAATAAGGGGTAAGAATCAAAAACACACAGTGCCTCCATATAGTATTTACTCTAGTTAATGGTGCTTGCAAAGCAACATTATTACTATTGTGCCGGACAAAACTTCGGCGCGTAACTTGTCTCGCAGCTTTTGTCCTAGACCCATGAATGACATGTCAAATTGACCGGCTCATTGAGGAGAGGTGTGCTATGACTTTTATAAGCGATCCGAGTACCGGTACTTCCGGTACTGGGTTTCAAAAAGGCTTTTTTCCCCCATAGACTCTTTGGAGGTTTATAACTCGGCAAGCTTTCGAACTATCTACACCAAACTCAGCCAGCTCCTTTAGGGTGATACTCTGAACAAACTTTTAAATTGGTGTACTGACTGGCCTTCTGGTTGTGTCGCAGCCCCGCCCCCAAAATATGCAAAATCAAAAAACTTTTTACAACATGGACATGTGACATATCAAAACACTCACAACAATGAGGGGAACTTCCTCACGTGTATTTTGATGATGTCACGTGATGTCACGTGTAGCCCCGCCCCCAAAATAAGCGAAATCAAAAAGTTAGCAAAACATGGACGTGTCATATATCAAAACATTCAGCCCGATGAGAGGAACTTGCCACGTGCAAGCACCATTCACATTTTCTTCAGTAACTGTACATTCTAGTGATTATTTCTTATTTTGTTGTGTTGTAGCATATTTTTGTCCTTCTTGAACTGATTCTCAAATTAAATACATGACCTCACAATTACTGAAAAAAGGGGAAATCTAAAAGAATGATGACAGGGTTGCTTTTCAGCAGGAGGAACTGGAAATCTTGTTGCCATCAGGAGTAAAGAGTATAAAACCATATACAAGCAAATTGTTCTGTGTCTAGCGTGAAAATCTGACCAGGACAATTGCTCTATGTACAGGACAAAATCTGCATTATTCTAAAAACATTCTCCATCTAATTTGGAAGAGTTGAAGACAATTTGCATTTGTTTATTTTTATGCTATCCTGTATTTGGGTCTGTTTTTTTGCCCGCTCCCCTGACGGAAGGATTCCGCCTTAACTCAGACCCAGCTGGATCAGCTCTCGGCTGTGGATGTCGCTCGGCCCTTCTGTTCAGGTGTGGACGTCGTTCGTCCCTTTTGCTCTGCTGTGGACATCTGCTGTGTGTCTTGCTCCCCCCACCTGCCTCGCCGTGTGCCTTGCTCCCCCCACCTGCCTTGCTGTGTGCCTCGCTTCCCCTCCTGGATCTCATTGGGATCGTTGTCCCCTGGGATATTGTCATTGATACGGGATTGGCAGTTCAGGAGCTGCGCCTGGGGTGGGGGTATTGGGGTTGTGGTTACTGTCAGGATCCAGCATGGACTTTTGGCCATGTGCTTTTGTTTATGTTCTGTGTCACGTATCTGCCCCGCCCTTGTTCATTCCTCCCCGCCTCTGCACACCTGTTCCTTATGTGTTAATTGTTATGAGTATTTAGCCGTGCCGCGTTGCCTATTTCAGCACGGAATCCTCGTTCTCATTATTTGTCGTTATTTTATATTATATTCTCGTTATCGCTAACCCTAACCCTAACACTCTCATTCTGCTGGCATCTATTTAAATCTGATGCGACAACACATCAAAAATTGTTTGTATTATGTGTATGTAAACAGGAACATAAACCCCACACACTTACCGCTCTGCCGGTCCCAGGACCATCCTCTCTAAGTGCAGATGGAGTCGTTGTCCACTGGGAGCCTCTAGAGACCAAGAGCAGCTGCGGTCAAGGGTGCTGTTTGGGTTCACATGAGGTGATGGTGACAGCACTCTGCCCACAGTGCCGTTTTTTACTGTACCTCCACAGAGAGCTGGACAGGAAGATATTTATGTATTGTCATAGATGGCTTGGACCTTGGACATTTACCTGCCAGAACACCAGAGGGCTTTCTCATGCATGTTTGTCCCACCCTAATCCTTATACTGTCTCTTATTACTTCCCTTATATACCTGTCATTTTTTTATGAGCCCTTACCTCTTGTAACCCAGTTATGATTCCTTTGTCCGTGTTCTATCTTGTATATTTGTGTCCTCTTGTATAGTTCTTGGATTTGTGTTTATATTTGTGTATTATTGTAGCCTTTTACTCATAAAACTCCCTAAGATGTACGTTGCTTTCTGAAATCTGACAAAACTAACAAAATTGCACCTCGGAATATGATACAGAAGCTTATAAGGTCTCTCCACACTTGTTTTTTTTTTCCCTTTTTTAATGTTTGGTGAAATGAGCGAGCTCTTTTCTGCTCTTGGTGCTGTATTCTGAGCAATATGGAAGTTTCATGACAATAGAAATATTCTGCTCAATGAAGGAAATATTAATAAAACCAAACCTGGATAGGACATTGTAGTAGCCATGTTAAGATCATCACAATAATTGTACATCTTGGTTCAATCTACCTGTTAACCTTCACATTTAAAACTCAACCACAGCATATCCTTTTATTCTTTGCTAATGTATTTCACTTAGCATAAATGCTCCTTTATATGAATTGAGTTATTGGCAAGGTATTTGTTGGGCTTTACTTAGATATCTGTTACTACTACTTGTTACCTATAATAATAATAATAATAATAATAATAATAATAATAATAATAATAATAATAATAATAAAACTTATTATTACTAGTTGCTGCTAGTAGTAGCTGTAGTATTACTGTAATATTAATTTCAGAATCTACTGTTCATCACAACCATTACAGAAAGTTTAAAGTACAAAGGACATATAGTTCACCCTTAAATCTTAAACTTGCAAAACACCTTTACATATTTAGTTGTATTCACACTACATTGATAAAATACATTTTACATAACACTAGGCAGCTATCAACACGTATCAGCATTATAATGTCACCACCCCATTGTCATGCCCATTGTGTCTGCAACAGCCATGTTAAAAGTACTGCTATTTTGGCAGGATGAAGTATGTGTTCAGAATATTGATTTTATTTGAAATGTCAACTAAGATTTAATAAGAAGAGAAAAATGCATTAAACCTTGCAACATTTGTATTCAGGAATTAGCAGCTTTTTCACAGAATACTTATGTGGCCTCCCTGGCAGTGCACAGCATGCTCAGGTTTTTAGTTCTGTGACATAGTCCATATGATTTCTCTAGGTATCCGAGCTTTCTCTAGTCACATTCTCCATCCCAATTCTGCTACTCCATGTTGACTGTCTTTGATAGAATTCAGAAATATGTTCCTTTCAAAATGTCTTCATCTCAAAGCCCACTGATAAATTGATAAAACATATCAATCCTTTGTCTAAACTTCTTAGTCTCCTTGCTGTCAGCCTTTCTGTCTCCTAATATCTGTACCCCAACAGTTTCCAAGCTCACAGCCCATCCAAATCTTCAGTGCCTTCACAGCCAGGCAGCTCACAGCCATTATGTATCTGAACATTTCGGTCCTTTTATCTCTCAAAACTCTCAGTTCCTCTGGCTCTTAAAGCTTGCCAGCCATTCCTGAAAGCCCCTCTTTTCTCTCTCTCTGAATCATTCAATCTCTATTCTATCACAAATGCCCATTTTCTGCATCACAGACACTGTGATATTCTCTCACCATTAACAAGATAAAGGCAAAGGTTTAGATTTTTTTTTACCCCACCTCAAAATAGCATGATTTTGCATCATAAACATCAGAAGTGAAGTAGATGCCAAACAATTAAATTTAATTTATGAAAACCATGCAAAATCAGACTCTAAACTGCAGTAATGAAGTACCCTGTGCATTGTGTTGTCTAGACTGTATATTGTGAAATCTGACTGAATTGAATTCCGGGTGCTTTCTTGTCTTTGTATGTTTTACAGTGCACTACTTAATACTAATACTTAATACTGACAGGGCTTGCACATATCGATCGTAGATATACTGTATATGTCAAAATGTTGGGTATTCATTTTTTCATGATTATTTACACACATAATTTACATTTAGACACACTTTAATACAGAATTGTATTGTGTAACAAGTGGATATAAAAATAGAACCAACTAAACAGAATTTGGTTGTGCAAAATGATTTGGTTGTGCAAAGTTGTATAAAATAAATAGATGCCAGACCTATGACAGCAACATTGAGAATTGAATCGCAATGAGTGCACCTGTAAATCAGTTAATCAGGTATAGTATGACTACCATCCTTAATCACGTTAAACCAACAAAGGTAAATAGCCTAAGCCACAATCAACCTATAGATACCACATTTGTCCTTATTTAGGGCAAAATGGTCAACAGAGGTACAGTATTATTCAAAATAATAGCAGTACAATGTGACTAACCAGAATAATCCAGGTTTTTAGTATAGTTTTTATTGCTACGTGGCAAAAAAGTTACCAGTAGATGCAGTAGATTATCAGAAAACAAACAAGACCCAGCATTTATGATATGCAAGCTCTTAAGGCTGTGCAATTGGGCAATTAGTTGAAAGGGGTGTGTTCAAAAAAATAGCAGTGTGGCATTCAATCACTGAGGTCATCAATTTTGTGAAAAAACAGGTGTGAATCAGGTGGCCCGTATTTAAGGATGAAGCCAGCACTTGTTGAACATGCATTTGAAAGACTGAGGAAAATGGGTCGTTTAAAAGTTAAAAAGTTGATTGGAGAGGGGAAAACCTATAAAGAGGTGCAAAAATTATAGGCTGTTCAGATAAAATGATCTCCAATGCCTTAAAATGGAGATCAAAACCAGAGAGACATGGAAGAAAACGGAAGACACCCATCATAATGGATCGAAGAATAACCAGAATGGCAAAGGCTCAGTCAATGATCAGCTCCAGGATGTTCAAAGACAGTCTGGAGTTACCTGTAAGTACTGTGACAGTTAGAAGACATGTGAAGCTAATCAATTTTCAAGAATTTCAAGAGTCCCTCTGTTAAAAAAAATCATGTGCAGAAGAGGTTACAATTTGCCAAAGAACACATCAACTGGCCTAAAGAGAAATGGAGGAACATTTTGTGGACTGATGAGAGTAAAATTGTTCTTTTTGGGTCCAAAGGCCACAGACAGTTTGTGAGATGACCCCCAAACTCTGAATTCAAGCCACAGTACACAGTGAAGACAGTGAAGCATGGTGGTGCAAGCATCATGATATGGGCATGTTTCTCCTACTATGGTATTGGGCCTATTTATCGCATACCAGGGATCATGGATCAGTTTTCATATGTCAAAATACTTCAAGAGGTCATGTTGCCTTATGCTGAAGAGGTCATGCCCTTGAAATGGTTGTTTCAACAAGACAATGACCCCAAACACACTAGTAAACGAGCAAAGTCTTGGTTCCAAACCAACAAAATTAATGTTATGGAGTGGCCAGCCCAATCCCTGGACCTTAATCCAATCGAGAACTTGTGTTTCTGAAGCAAAAACAAGACATGTAAATTAATTGTGGAGTGTTGTTAAAAGAATCATGGAGTGGACTAACAGCTGAGAGGTGCCACAAGTTGGTTGACTCCATGCCACACAGATGTGAAACAGTTTTAAAAAAACTGTGGTCATACAATTAAATATTAGTTTAGTGATTCACAGGATTGCTAAATCCTAGAAACAAAAAAGTTTGTACAAAATAGTTTTGAGTTTGTACAGTCAATGGCAGACACTGCTATTTTTTTGAACACACCCCTTTCAACTACAGTAATTGCCCAATTGCACAGCCTTACGAGTGTGCATACTGTATCATGAACGCTGGGTCTTGTTTGTATTCTGAGAATCTACTGCACCTACTGGTAACTTGTTTGCCACGTAGTAATAAAAAATATACTTAAAACCTGCATTATTCTGGTTAGTCACATTATACTGCTATTATTTTGAACAATATTGTATATGCACACATAAATGCAAAATCTCAACATATCTGGGCCTCTGGTTCTTGCTCTACCTGTCGAAGTACAGTTTATATGTTCATAAATTTAGCAGGGGAATTAATCTTTGCAGTAAAGCATCCTGTTGTTCGTCCTTGAATTTTGTAGTAAGATCATTTTCAGACATAAGCAATGAGGTCAGACTTGTGTTTGTTCAATGTACTAAGATGGTCCTCTGTGAAAATGATTCACATCTGGCAGTTGATACTTCCAAAGTTTGTGCAAGGCTCAAAGCTATAAAGACAGTGATCATGCCTTGTAGTGCATACTGGAATGTACTAAAATTATTAGCTATTGTCTATTTAGCATTTGAATTTCACATTGCACAGTGGATGGATATAGGCCATTATAGCTCAGCTTAACTCTCACCTTAAAGCCCTGCAAAGTCACCTGAAGCCCAGAAGATTACTATTTCAATGTGTTAATTTTTAAAGCATATTAAGTAAATTGATACATAATTAAAGAAAATGAAATAATACAATCTGAAATGGAAATTGTCAAACAAAATACAAAATGGTGTGATATTAATTTGATGTTCTTGAACTGCCTATGGCCCATTCATGGTGATGCATCAGGTATCCATGAGTATGCATCAGACCTTTCTTACTGTCAAAAGGAACAACAGAGCCCTAACAATGTCAAATCACTTAACTCAAAAAGGGAATGGAGCATGTAGTTACAATGGATTTTGGCTACATTAACATACCAGCCAATACACTGTACCAAATCTCTTTTTTCTTAAGGTGACAACAATAACTATATTACTACATTTGACAGTACTGACACCTATGACTGAGAACTGAAATGCAGAAAAACATTTCCAGCATCTGTATTACAAGCACTATTGTCTCTCCCAATATAGCATTGCTCTGTTTCTTTCTCTCTCCCTTTTGAAGTATCACAGATGCCATCTCTCACTGAAGGATCAGAGATGCCATCTCTTTCTGAAGCACTGCAGATGCCATCTTTCTCTGAAGCATCACCTTCCTTTCTCTCTCTCTCTTTCTCTCTCTCTCTATTACCTTTATTATTTATGTCACAGGCAGTTCCTGTGACATAGTTCCTGTTTGTATTTGTCAGGAGTTTCTCACTTGTGTCTGCATTTAAACTATACTTTTTTCCTTTTTTTAATCAATAATTTTTTGATTGATTTAAGATAGATTTAAGATAGATCTGACAATGAAGAACAAATGCGTTCTTCAATAAACTAAAAAAAAGTTTGCACGGAAGGCTGCTGGACCAGATAACATTCCTGGCAGGGTGCTCAGGGAATGTGCAGAACAGCTAGCGGATGTCTTTACTGACATCTTCAACATTTCCCTGAGCAGTGCCGTTGTTCCTACGTGCCTCAAAACTACCACCATTGTTCCTGTCCCAAAGAAGTCTACAGTGTCCTGCCTCAATGACTATCGTCCCGTTGCACTCACACCCATAGTTATGAAGTGCTTCGAGAAGTTCGTCATGAGGCACATCAAGACCCAGCTACCACCCTCACTGGACCCCCTACAGTTCGCGTATCGTCCAAACCGCTCCACAGACGATGCCATTGCCACAGCCGTCCACTTAGCCCTCACCCACCTGGACAATAAAGACACTTATGTACAAATGCTGTTCATAGACTTTAGTTCTGCATTCAATACAATCATCCCTCAGCACCTGATTGGGAAGCTGAGCCTGCTGGGACTGAACACCTCCCTCTGCAACTGGATTCTGGACTTCCTGACTGGGAGACTTCAGTCAGTCCGGATCGGGAACAGCATCTCCAGCACCACCACACTGATCACTGGAGCCCCTCAGGGCTGCGTGCTCAGTCCACTGCTGTTCACCTTGCTGACTCACGACTGTGCAGCAACGCACAGATCGAATCATATTATCAAGTTCGCCGATGACACGACCGTGGTGGGTCTCATCAACAAGAGCGACGAGTCAGCATACAGGGAGGAGGTGCAACAACTAACTGCCTGGTGTAGAGCCAACAACCTGTCTCTGAATGTGGATAAAACTAAAGAGATTGTTGTTGACTTTAGAAGAGCGACCACTCTCCGCTGAACATTGACGGATCATCTGTAGAGATCGTCAAGAGCACCAAATTTCTTGGTGTTCATCTAGCGGAGAACTTCACCTGGTCACTCAACACCAGCGCCATCACCAAGAAAGCCCAGCAGCGTCTCTAGTTCCTACGAAGGTTGAGAAAGGCACATCTCCCACCCCCCATCCTGACCATGTTCTACAGAGGGACCATTGAAAGCATCCTGAGCAGCTGCATCACTGTCTGGTTTGGGAACTGTAACATCTCGGATCGCAAAACCCTGCAGCGGATAGTGAGGACAGCGAAGAAGATCATTGGGGTCTCTCTACCCTCTATCATGGACACTTACACCACACGCTGCATCCACAAAGCCAACAGCATTGTGGATGACCCCACACACCCCTCACACACACTCTTCACCCTCTTGCCATCTGGAAAAAGGCACCGAAGCATTCGGGCCCTCACGACCAGACTGTGTAACAGTTTCTTCCCACAAGCCATCAGACTTCTGAATAACTGAACTGAACTGTACTGAGCACAACATACACATGCACATCATCTGTATGGACTGCACAGACCCACACAAAACACACACACTGACACATCAAACTGTTTACATGCTGCTTACATCCATCAAACTGTTTACATGCTGTTTTGCTCACTTTTTTTGCTGTTTTGCACAAGCTGTCCAACATTTCAGCCATTTTGCTCATACTATACAATATTTCAGTCATTTGCTGTCTTTTGCACAATTCTATATATTATCTCAAGGACCTGCTGCTAAGAAACTGTTTATTCTGATGTTACTGCACGAAATATTGTTTGAACATTCAGTATTCACATACAGTATTTACACTGGTCGGTCGGCGCTGTTTCTGTTTACTGTTTATTGTCTTTTGTGTATTGTATTTTTTGTACTTTTTGTATTGTCTTGCAACTTTTTGTCTGCACTGTCTTTTGTCCTGCACTGTCTTTTGTCCTGCACTGTCTTGTCTGTCTTGTCCTGCACTGTTTGCACCAGGTTGCACAGTTGCACTTTATGTGGCTAAGACTACTTACAAGTCCTTAGCTCTGTCTTTGTTTTATGTAGCACCCTGATCCTGGAGAAACGTTGTCTCATTTCGCTATGTACTGCAACAGCTACATATGGTTGAAATGACAATAAAAGCTTCTTGACTCTTGACTCAGTAATAGTGACTAAGAAACAGTGTATAATCTTGGATATTATATATTAAGGATATTGAAAATGATATTGCAAACTCTCTTTCCTTTAAAAATAATAAAAAAGGAAAATATGTTTATTTTAATGCCAGAATTTTACTGTGATCTCAAATCTTTGGACCCTGCTATAATGGTGAGTTCTCTATGAATCAAGGCAAAGTTTGGTATCCAACAAGTTTTTGTTTTAGGCCCACTGCCTTTTTCTCTTTATAAGCTACCTCTGGGTAGAATTATTCATAAACATGTTAGTAGCTTTACTACCTTAGTATGGTCTTTGAATTACACTGTAACTCTTGATGGGCTTTCAGTGCAACAAAGACCTTGGTGTGATTATTGACTCGTCTTTCATTTGAAGCTCATGTATATATTACTAGGATAGCTTTCTTTCATCTCAGAAATATTGCTATTAAAGATAAGAAAGATAAGATCTCTAGGCAGTCCAGCAGACAGAATCCTTACTAGAAGCCAATTATATGACCACTTAACCTCTAACTTATCCATACTGCATTGACTCCCAACAAGATTTTGCCTTATTAATAAAATTATAAAAGACTACTATTTGGTTTTTCATGTCCTATAAAGCACTGAATTATTTCACAGATCCGGAGGCTTCATGGGCATAAAATTCTTTGGTAAATTGGAACATTTGGTTGCTTCATACCTAATACATTGTCCTCACGGCTTCCTTTTTAAAAATCTCTCTCTTCTGTTTGGAGATTTCACCACCTGAAAATCACTCACTGCTGCTGAGGATAGCACCATATGGACAGCCTAAGGATCACCACGAGATTACTGTGGATATTACCACATGGAAACCATAAAGGTAACTGTGTATATTCTTCTTTGACAGCCTTGTGAATTCAGTTGCTAAGAGCAGTTTCCATTCAATTGTGTTCTATTGCCACTGTCACCTCTATCTCTCTCATTAGGGATAAAAATAATAATTATAATTAGTAGAAGTAGAAGTTTATGAGCAGTAGCAGTAGTTTGTTCTCATCTGTGTTCGGCCTGTGTTCGATCCTCGGCCAGTTAACCAGGCTACTGAAGAGTTAAATCTCAGTGCTGGTCCCAAGCCCTAAAGTGCTAAAATCAAATATGATAAGACCAGATGACCTGCTGTGGCAACCCTGAACAGGAAGCAGCCAAAAGCAGAACAACAACAACAACAGTAGTAGTAATGTTCTAACTTTCCGCCCTTGTGTACCACTAGACAAATAAAAGCACTTGTTATTAAGGATTTAAAAAAACAAAATTTCCACCTGTTTATGGCTTTTTGGCTCTTTCTCACCTTTACAGCTGGGTTCATGTTGGCTCCAGGCAGGCAGAGATGCATTGAGGCAGGTCAGTACCCTTGCACCCTGCAGATGGTAACCCATGTGGCATGAGAAATGTGCTGTACCTCCTGGGCGCAAATCCAAAGTGGACACCTCCCCAAAGTGAGGCCGTCGTGGCAAAGGGCAGCTCAGATGGAACACTGCCCAAGAAAGAGTTAAATTGAGAGGAAGGACTTCAAATATATAGTGTTTGGTATTTTAAAATAGTTTTTAAAAAAGATTATACAGGGGTTTTATCCCTTTGTTTTAGTGTTCGTCTACATGCACTTTCCAGCAAAATTTCAAGACATACTGTATGACAAGTTTTGATTACAAAAAATGCATTGGTAAGATATTTATCAAAACTAATTGCTGCACTGACACACAATGGAGAAATTGCTCAGATGATTATCTCACACATACAACAGCAAATGAAACTAATTGGTAAATAAGGCAAGAGGAGATAATGAAAGTTGAACAGTTGTTCAGCACATTTAATTTTACTCACATTGGTAATGTAGCTGGAACGTGCCCATGCTACCCTCAGGCGAAGAGCGATAAAATACAGACATCATATTGGTTGAGCTACGGATCACCTGACCTTCCACCAGCAACGTCTGATTGGCGAGTACCAACAAAGTGCCATCCCTTTCGACCGCTCTGATTGACAGCTGCTCACCGTCTGATAGGTTAACACTTTTGACCTACGATGACAAAAAATGTACTCTGTAGTGTTCTGTATTAATTTCACATTCAGCATGTTATAATTCTTTTTAATTTGGGTATAATTATTTGTTTATTAATCATAATTAATTATTAATAATAATTATTTTATACAATTATAATGTTTAATAAATTCTATACAAAGTTAGTAAACATTCACATTTACATTGAAACAAAGGGTCATAATTAACTCTCTATCTATAAAAATCTAATATTGTATTATCTAGTTGCCGGTGTTGTGTTGCAATCCAGTCTTCTGTATGTACACAACACACAGACTGATATTTAAATGTCAAACGTAGGAGGCCAACAAACATGCTTACAATCCCCGAAAGATTAAAGTGTAATTGAAGATTATGTTGTGGTGTGAGAGACTGGCACAGAGAGACCATTTGAGGACATGGGATTATAGTAATTTGGCAGGTGACGTGGGCAGTTATCATTAACATCTTTTTGTGTGGCAGTGTTTCTTGAAGAAACGCAGAATGGATGCATGAACAGTAATTTGAGGCCTGCATTACCAAAATTGACCACTTGCAGTCATATTCTACCCAATTTCACTACTTTAACCTCATAAAGCCAAGAAACATTCTTGCTACGCTGCAATAGAAAACATCTTTAAATATCAGATTTGACTATAGAGCTGACCAATGCTGTATCTGGACATACAATTTGGTTAAACATTTAATACAACACATTTAAAGACAATTAAACCACGTTTTTCTTAAGTAAACCTGAAAGAACAAGGTTCATGACCAGCTAGTTTTCAGCATACATTAAAATTCGTTTTTCAAAGGAAGAGACTTCCAGCTGGAAGCTCAACATTATAACACATAAATACAAAAGTAGATCAGGAGATTTTTAAAGCATGCCTGCAGTTCCACCCCATAACCTGTATACACAGTCACTGTGTAAGTGCACTGCAGGAAAGCGCCATCTGGAATCGGCAAATCGTCTGAGGAATCGATGTAGCCCTCGGGGTCTGAGAAATTGAACATACAGCTTGATGCAGCTGAGAAAACAAAGAGGATATTGTAAATTAACAAAAAAACAAATATTACAGGAGTCTTAGTGATACAGCAATATTGTATTAGACACCAAACAGGTAGTGTGCAATTCTGTAAAATTTCTAATAGAGCCTTTTCATCTATATGAAATCACTGAAAGCATCCTGAATATCCATTTTACTCACTCTCTCATCTCATTTTCTACCGCTTATCCAAACTACCTCGGGTCACGGGGAGCCTGTGCCTATCTCAGGCGTCATCGGGCATCAAGGCAGGATACACCCATCGCAGGGCACACACACACTCTCATTCACTCACGCAATCACACACTACGGACAATTTTCCAGAGATGCCAATCAACCTACCATGCATGTCTTTGGACCGGGGGAGGAAACCGGAGTACCCGGAGGAAACCCCCGAGGCACGGGAAGAACATGCAAACTCCACACACACAAGGCGGAGGCGGGAATCGAACCCCCAACCCTGGAGGTGTGAGGCGAACGTGCTAACCACTAAACCACCGTGCCCCCAATATCCATTTTAGATTTGCTTAATACAAATAATATCACAATTCACCAATAATCTGCAAAAAAAAATCTTATATAGATTATATAGTCTTATATCTGAAATAGTGATATAAATTATATAAAATTTTCTGGCTTTAAAAGGAGTGAGGCCCTGTTAAAAATGTGGCATATAAAACAGGTATACACAGCAATGCCAAGGTCTATGGGGAAATACTAAATACTAGTCAAGGGGAATACTAAAGAATGTAAATTAATTAAATAAATTGTCTTGGTCTGCTTTTCCAAAATAGTCACTGACTGCAAAGGATTTGCATCAGAATTTGCAAATCCCTGCTAATACGTTCTTGAATTATTTTTGAGACTGTGAAATTGGAGGGAATGTGAAAAAATTACTGTGATTACTAAATGCAATATGTTTGTTAAACCCCTTGAATTAAAGTTCAAAGTCTACACTTCAATCACACCTTCATTGCGTATAGCCAAATCCAAACTGGCAGATTTCCTTGTTTTTTTTTAACGTGTAACGTGTTTCATCATCCATACATATATGCATCCATACATACATACATGCATGTTTTTTTTTTTACTTTTGAATATTTTTTAGTTTTAAAAGTGCAATGTAAATTGAAACTTTTTAATGCAGTGGCATTTAAATACATTTGACCATGTGCATAAAACTGATAAGTGGTAAACAGAACAAAACTTTTCTAGGCATTTTTTTTACATTACACTTGAATATATCCTCATTATAACCTGCTCTAATAGTTGGCACCTACCAGTATGGAGTGTATCTGGCTCTGCTTTCATTTCCATTGTTGTGTTGACTGATGAAGTGAGTGATGGTTTGCTTTCACTAGCAGCTTGTGTCATTGTGGTAGGATTTTTAGTATTAAGTGTTGTAGGGACTTCAGGAGCTTCTTCTGGAGACCAAGTTGGATGCAAAGCTTTGTTGTGACCAAGCAGTATCTTTCTTAGAGGCAGTGTGTCATCATCATGTCCAGAGTCAGTGTCCTTCTCAAGCATGGGGAGCAGATCTGTTGGGATTTCCACCCCTTTCTGTGGCATTATGAGCTCTTGAGCTTGGCTTTTTTTTGCACCCTGGAACACTGCACGAGAGGAAAGTGGAGTAGTTTGTACAGCCTCATCTACAGAGAGAGAGAGAGAGAGAGAGAGAGAGAGACGGAGGGAGAGAGAGAGAGAGAATAGGAGGGACTGAGGTGATTATGTTAGGACTCAGCCCGGACTCTGGCCACGTGCATCTGTTTACGTTTCTCGTCACGTGTCTGCCCCGCCTTCGTCTGCTCCTCCCTGTCGTCACACCTGATCCTTATTGTATCATTGTCTTTTTGTACTGTGCCGCGTTGCCTCATGCAGCGCGGCATCTACTGTGGTTATGTCCTGTTTCTAGTCTGCGTCCTGTTTCGTGTTTTCTGTTATTAAACCCTGTTTATTTATGCCATCCTGTGTTTGGGTCTGCTTCTGTTCCGTGTCATTACAGATTAACACATTTTTAAATGCCAGTTTATATTCTGTTTTATGGTTTTTAGGGTACATTTATTCTTTATCTCTGTAATATTGACTTCTCTCAATTCTTGATTTCCTAGGTATCAATATTTATCTTATATAGAGACGATATGGGAAGCTGTCACAACACAGGGGGTAAGTCATTGAGTTAGAGATAAAATGAATAAGAGCAGAGTTTTGCCAGGGGTCATTTAGGCCTTTACAGAAATATTTTGGTTCTGCTGAAAACTGCTGCCCAGCCAAGATAGCTATAATGACTCTGTTTCTTTCTATCTCTTGCTCTGATTCAGACCTTCCCACAGCCTTTCCACAGCACAATCGTGAGTGTTGGAAAAATGACACAGAGGCGGAGAAATGCACAGACATGCAAGTTCCCACGCATGCTAATATTCTATCCTTGGCTTTCTGCATATCAATCCACTGAAGTGTTACAGAGAGAAACAATTTTAATAGCTCATATGTTGACTGATAAGATTTGAATCAATCTGTCATGATTTTTCATCACTGTGAAAAGAGATTGCATCTGTACAGTGGGATGGAATGTCAGATTTAAAATAACAATTGTACTAAGTTATATGACTATATTCAGATTTAATTATAGACTATGTCTTTGTATAAAGATGAATAACATCAGAATTATATAACAAGAACTGCAATTCATGGACTGTTTGTACTACCTCTGAAGTATACAGAATTTACACATTCATTTACATTTACTCTCACATAATAAGGTCATTTTACTGGATTAGCTCTCTTGTGACAGTGCTTTTAGTAATTACCTCATTGAAAAAGAAAGAGATTTATTACAATTACATTTCACCAGAGGGAAAATGGCAATTAGTCTGAAATATGATGATTTACGTATTTATGTAGCAGTAATAACAAGAAGAGTAGCAACAACTATAATAATATCAGCTCAATGAAAGCATGGTGGCAAAGTGGTTAGTTTTTACAGCTCACAGCTGCAGCGTTCCTGATTTGATCCCAAGCTCAGGTTACTGTCTGTATCAGTGAAAGCTTCCTCTGGGGTATCTGGTTCTATCCCATGAAAAACATGCTGGTAATTAAACTGACAAATCTAAATTGCCCATAGGTCTAAAAAAAAGTGGCATGGTGCAGTGCAATGGACTGGCATCTAATCAAGGGACTATTCCCACTCACGCACAATTTTTTTACAGAATAGGCACTGGACCCATCACAACCCTGACCATGGTAAAGGATGGTCACTGAAGATAAATTTAATGAATGAAAATAACTCAATCAAACTCATGGTTTGATCCTTGAGCTCAGGTTACTGTCTGTTAGAAGTATCACAAGGTCTCCCTGTGTTAATGTGGGTTTCCTCCCGTCTCCAAAACCATGCCAATTTTAAATGCCAGTTCATGGTGCTATGTAATAAAGTAGTTTCCCATTAAGGCTGCACAGTGTTTCTAGGACACACTCTGAATTCACCATAGCCTTGACCAGTTTACTAAATTTGAATGAATGAATGAATGAATGAATGAATGAATGAATGAATGAATGAATAGATTAACAGTGATTTCAATATCTTACTAATTAGACAAGATTCATCTGACAATGTTGGTTATATATGTGTGCTATCTGGCATACAATAGATATGGCTGTTACCAATTAGTGCCCATGTTATATTGATGTCTCTGTAGGGTGAGGCAGAGCAGAAACCACTGAAACTATTAATAACATTAGCATTCAATGTTACCGTAATGAATTATATATATATATTTAATGACATATGCATAAACCAGGTCTAAAGGTCACCTATGAGAATTTTGTTGATTGGTCATATGTATTAAGCAGAAATGTTTATGAGTCCACAGACTCAATGTGATGCGGAGGTAGAAGGTTTAGAATCCATGAGCCATGATTTATCGAAGAAATGACAGAGTAAATACAGTGGTAATGGCAGGCATTACGTCTGGTCAAAACCACAGGCAAAAAGTCCATAAACCAATATAATCCGTCAGAACAGAGAGCAAATCCAAATTACAAAAACAAGATTGAAAATCCAGAGAACAATAGCAAAAGTCAAAATACAGTGAAAGCAAAACAATGAACAATAACGGCTTAGAATCGCAGGGTTAACTGACAATACTTCACAACTGGCTTACTTCACAACTTCCTCTGGCTGATCAGAAGGCAAACTGCTGGTGGTGTCGTTACACTCATCTTATATTACTGACTTATCGTAAAATTTTACAAAATGGCAGGCAAACTAATAGACAAAATAAAAATTGCAGCATGATGTTGGCAATATTAGAATCATTAATAGGGAAAATATTAAAGGAAAATGTTTGTCTGGATAGATTAAGCAGATTTGAGTATACAAGTTAATTTTCTCATAATCTCAAATATAAAATGTTTTAAGTAGAAAAAGCAAGGTAGTATAATCACATATCAAAGAACATGCACCATTCGAAATACTGATACTGATAGCAGTACTTTGTTGTGGTTGCTTTTAATTATTTGGATTTAATTGTACTAATCAGTTTATTTAATGCAGATTTTACATAGCCCATGCAATTATCTATTACTTTTATTAAATCGTCTTTTATTGTCAAGAAGAACATGATGCTGTCAGAGTCAACAATAATGACACTAACACAAATCTAGTCCTTGTGCCCACAGATTTGTCTTTGCAAGAAATACCATTAAAAAATATACTTAAATACTTTTACACTACATTATAGCATAAAATATACTAAAATAAACAGAAAGGAAGAAAACATTTTCAGTATTAGTGTGACCTTGACCCTGTCTGAATTAATTCCAAAATTTAATCAGTTCATCTGCTGGTTAGAATCATAACTCCATAGTCTTAACAATATTGAACTGCTCTTCAAATAAGGAGAATCTTGAACAGATGCACAGATGGACAGTGAGGCAGATGAACTGAATGCAAAAATCATACATAGCCTTAAAATCAGCCTTGTCTTCCTGTATGTGAATGTGTAAGTAATATATCTGTTTGAGAAAAAAGGGTGGAAGCTATAGAAAAAAATATTTCTGATATGTTTGACCTCCATCTGGCTTTGATCCTGTTTGGAAAACTTCCAAAATCTAATCAGTTATCAGTTATCTGATCAGTGCTGGTTACATTGATCATTATATAAATCTTACAAATATTCAATCATTTGTTTATGAAAAGTATCCTGGACAAACAGAAGGACAACCCATAAACACCACTGTATGGTTGAGACTTGGGCTTAAAGGACTTATACCTTTTATTAATTATTTTATAAGATTGAGGGGAATACTGCATGAAAAACATATAGTATTTGGCCACTGTTCAATTTTCTTGGATACTGTAGATTTAAAGTGAAAGTATAGCCCATATTTAGCTGTAAATGTAAACTATAATACTTCTCCACTTCAGTACTACTTTCTTGTATCTCATAACTACATCTCAAAACAGCTCTTCATTCAAACCCTATAATACTAAGGTCAAAACATGACAAATTGTACAAGGCAATAATGGATTTATGTTATATCGTTTATATTAACTACAATGCAGCCTTTCACCGGATCTATTTTCCCTACTCATTAACTGTCTGATGTGCCGTTTTACATGAGGTACTACTTATTTTTAGAAAGTTGGTCAGACAAGGTCAACATCATCTTACTTGAAACTCCTGAGCCTCCAGGGAAGCTGCGGTTACTTAGATTTGAGTCATTATTCACACTTTGTATCATCCCAATGGAGTGAGCTATGAGAGACAAGATCCTGTGTAATTGTCAAGAATATTGATGTCTCTTGGCTCTCCTGATAATATCACAGTTAGGAAAAACCCTATTATTTCTCATATTCTTTGTATTACAAATGAACTAGTCTGTCTGTTTGAAATGACTTATATCAAACTGCACACATTGCACTTCTGTAACAATGCAGATCAACAGCTCGGCGGTCACCTGACAGCAGAATAACCTCCAACATTCATCAGCACTAAAAAGTACTAAAGAGCACAGCAATTACTAAGGACAGATTCTTACAGAATCTAGCAGACAATGTGCTATAAGTACTGAATTACTGAATACTGACTAAGTTTTTAGAGAACAGAGGATTAATCCCTTAAACACAGATACTTGCTTAACCCTCAGCACTTTGCTTTATCATCCTTCCCACTTTTACTTCACTGCTTAGTGTCAGATTATGACTCAGACTCGTTTCCTTAGGCAGAGGTTAGAGTCAACTCCACAAATCACTAATAAAAAAAAAAAGCTATGTTCACACAAAAATAAATTAAGACTGTAGATTTAATGCGAATGTCAATCCATAAAAAGTGCGTTATCTATAAGTATACTCTGTATGTGTATGGTTTTGGTTGTTGTGTATTATAACATATAAGTTAGCTGGGTTATGTTGAAAATGCATTTATAATAACTGCAGAAGAAACTGCTAGTTTATATCATACTGTGCCTTTGTTATTCAGTTTTTGTTTTGTTTTGTTTTTAACCCTCACTGACATTGTATGATATCAATACAAGAGAAAGGCTCCTGTTGATTTGCATTATACTCGTCTCTGCACAAATCTTCACTTAAAGTGCTCTTAAAGGAACAATAGCATAAATGTAACTCCATCATAGCCTTTTGTACAGTAGTGAGAGGGCCGAATCAAATATTGGTCTATTATAAACATGACTAATTACCCCTCAGTGAGAGAAACATTGATAGAAACATTAAAGACTGCCACACTAAACAATATTAAAACTATCTTCATTATCATTTTGTGAACCTTTAGTAAGGTAGAGCCAACTAAACAAACATTCAATCATTACATTACAGACATTTTGAAGGGTGGTCCCTATATTAGGCTTCATCTGTTTTAAACATTATGTCTAGTTACTACTTTTAGTCACCATCATTTATCATTTCTCCCCATACAAGGCTGACAAATGGAAGAAATGAATTAAGTACAAGAGCCTGTCTTATCACATGCTTGGCAACTTCTGATACAATCCAGTGACCCAATCAATTAACAAATTCTATGGTAAAAATGTATTATGTAAATTCTCTCACTCACTCATTTTCTACCGCTTATCCGAACTACCTAGGGTCATGGGGAGCCTGTGCCTATCTCAGGCATCATCGGGCATCAAGGCAGGATACACTCCGTGTCTTTGGACTGGGGGAGGAAACCGGAGTACCCGGAGGAAACCCCCGAGGCACGGGGAGAACATGCAACTCCACACACACAAGGCAGAGGCGGGAATCGAACCCCCAACCCTGGAGGTGTGAGGCGAACGTGCTAACCACTAAGCCACCGTGCCCCTATTATGTAAATTATTATATAAATTTATCTTAGAATATTTATCACTATCAATTTACAAACTCATTTTTATATAATTTGTTTCTCTTTTGCAACAAGTAGCTTTGGTGTACCAATTATTTTCTTTTTCGTCTTTTCTAATTCTGTTATCACAGTTTAGCACTCTGACGAGGAGATGACTCATTAAGGGTGTCAATGATCTCACCACTGTGTAGGGTGTGTGTGTGTGTGTGTGTGTGTGTGTGTGTGTGTGTGTGTGTGTGTGGTAGGGGTGGGAATAATGTGGGATGCTTGATTATAAGACAAGGTGGCACAAACGTGAAACAGGTGTTGAACCCATTTACTGGAAATATAAATTTTTGTATATGCATCCCATTTTATCTCTGAGCAGCAGCTGCAAATATATTCCACTAACTATACTTTGTACTTTAGTCTGAACATTCTTTGTTTCTTCCCATATAAAATCTTCACAGACATCTTATTAATTTACTAAAGACATTTTCATGTGTAAAGACCTCTTTGACTTCTTTAACAAATCCTGTACTAGAATGATATTATTTTAATCCACTTCATTAGCCAAGTGCACCTAAGACTTAGTAGGTAAAAGTAACAGACATACAGACAAACAGGAAGGCAGACATATGGACAATCACTAGATCAATGCTGTAGCACAGCATATACAGTACAATTGGGCCATTTACTCCACCGGGTCAGCTAAAGGACCAGCCAGTAATAGTTCCACATTAAAACAGAGCAGCCTTTGTTTCATATCATACTGATCTTAACTCTGGTATTTAAATTCACTTAAAGTAACTTCAACAAAATATAATCATTATTGTCATTCAGACATAGAGCTTTGTATAATTTTGCAAGGACATTATAACCGAGAATTTACTTTACTAATTTATCAATAAGTTTACTAATATGTTAAGTACCTCCTATCTGTATGTGCGTTCAAGTCACTTGGTTACTGCTGGGTCTAAAGGCATGTGTTGTCTAAACATGATCTCTCAACCTTGGGCAATACGACAGGTGGCACAAACATTAGGATTAAGCTGGAGGTGTACAAACATTGGAAAAGGTGAGCATTGCCAGAGTGTGATTCATTGAATGCCTACTTAGCCTCCACACTACATCCTCACAGATGTGAGCTGTCTGCTTGGACATCTGTGCATCTCTCTCTCTCTCTCTCTCTCTCTCTCTCTCACACACACACACACACACACACACACACTCTCTCTCTCTCTCTCTCACACACACACACACACACACACAAACACACACATATACACACACACACTTTCTCTTCTTTTCTTCCTTCTATCAACAGACACATAACTGTGTGAGCAAGAAAAGCTTGAGACTTGGAGAAACATGATGTCCATTAAAACCTAGATCAAACATATCCATCCATCCATCCATCCATCCATTCATCAAACTATCCATCTTCTGTACCTTTTATCCTACACATGGTCATGAAGATGCTGTAGCCTAAGCTCGGGGACTTTTGGCACAAGATGGGGAACACCCAGGATGGATGTCAATCCATCGCAAGACCCAACCTCTCACACAGCCATTTAAACACTTTGGACAATTTAGAGATGCAAATGAGCCTACAAATTATGTCTTTTGGATTGGGGAGAAAACCAGAGTACCTGGAGGAAACCCAGAAACACAGGGAGAGCATGCGATCTCTGTGCACACATGGTAGAATCAAAAACCTAATCACAGAGGTGCAAGGCAAATGTATAAACCACTAATTCATAATTAAATTCACAATTATATAAAACATATACCAGTTGATCTATCTATAATTTTACATAACTTTCAAGTAAAATCTTATGTCCTACACTGTTCAATGTTAAATTATTGAATCTACTATGCTAAATGTAAAGCATACATACTAATCACTAAGCCACCATGGTCCCATCTAAAGCATTCACCATTCACAATTATTTAAAACATATTCCTATTTACTTATATAAGATTTTAGGTAACTTTATAGTAAAAGCTCATGTGCACTGCTGTTCAGTGTTAAAGTAGTTGTAAAAGTTGTGTTAAATCTTCTATGCTGAATGTTGTCTAACAGCACAAATATGACTACTGTACATTTTACTGTTATGGGCATACTATAATCTTATTCTGAAATATCCCTTTCATGAGCATGCTGATGTACAACAACAGAACCATCAAACAAGCAGTGAGGGTTTTCTTTCTTACTCTCTGTATCTTTTTTTTATGCTCACCCCCTTGTGTTGACTTGAAGTAGGGAGATGCGTGAGTGGTGTTTCAATGACTGCTGCCCACAGCACTACAGTCAGTCAGGCTTAGACAACAGTGCCAAGAATCTTCAACACTCTGCCTATCACTGAAAGACCAGCCGAAAAAAAAAGGAGACACTAAAACACCTAGCAATCAGACTCATCAAGGTCTCTTACTAAGTACAGTAAAGTGATCTCAACTAAAAATCTAAAGGTTTGTTAATATTTAGCAATATTGATATAGCAAGCAAAAGCAAACCAAGTGAAAAGCACACAAATGTTTTAAGGTGAAAAAAAAAAAAGAAAAAGAAAAAAAAACTTTTTTTATATTTATTGTATATTGCCTATAATAGATAAACATGCTTTGGGATCATTGGTTAACAGTATTATCAGTATGCAGCATCATGAAAATAAAACACTGTCCCCTTCATAATATTGTATATTTCTCTTATTTGTCACATTTAATTGTTTCAGTTCATCCAACAAAAATTAATATTAGACAAATTGAAATATAAAATCCAGTTTTAATTATTTATTCCATTTGTTGAAAGGAAAAACATATCCAACACCGACTGGCCCTGTGTGAAAGTGTAATTGCTATTTAGCTACTTATACTTATCTACCAAACTTATTTGATGATTGGGTTCTATTAAATTATCCACACCCAGTCTTGTTTACCATGTTGAAACTAAAGAGCACCTTAATTGAACAGCTCCAGCATCGTGAAGTAAGCTAAAGGGTCTTAATTGTATGGTAATGTTTAGAAAGGATGAGGGAAAAAAGCCATTGAAGTGTACAGTATCAGCCTGGAAATGGTTTCAAAGACATTTAGAATGTTCTGAGACCCCAGCAAATAACAGTGAGAGCCATTGTCTGCAAATGGAGAAACTTGAAACAGTGATGAATCTTTCCAGACGTGTCTGGCCAGCCAAAGTTCCTGCAATAGGGCATCAATGGCTCAATTAGGTAGCCATAAAAGAGCCCAGACAAGCATTTACGAAACTAGTGGCTTCACAAGTCCAGCATTCATGACTGCATTTCTTGAAACCATTAAAAAGATACTGGGCAAAATGGTATCCATGGGAGTGCTGCAAGGTGAAAACCAGTGCTAATCATCAGGAACATTAAGTTGTAGGCAGGGAATTACAAGTTGCGGCTTCAGTTCAAAGGTAACATTAACATTCTAATAAATCAAAAATGACCCCAGGGTTCCTGCTAAAGCTCCTGTCAACACATGTTGAATTGCAAGTATAGTATACAGCTGTGGATGAGTAATAACTCATAGAGGATGAGAGGATGGGTTCCCTTTTGAATCAAGTTGTTTTAAGAGATATTCCTTGGCATTATTGCCTTTTGATGCCTTTTTGATTTTGATGTAGAGCTGTATTGGGACAATGTACATTAATCTTTATCATTTTCAGATTTAATCAGAAGTCTGTCTCCTTCTCTGAATGCTCTTTTTGTGTGATTAAGTCTGCACAATTCTGGCAGAAGTGACAGGTATCAGGTATGAAAATACACATAACTTGTTTTGAGCTTTTTCCATTTGTTACAACTTTGCGTGCATGGCATAGACTAAGCACTTTACATCCTTACTCCTTCCATTAATGTCACTGTTTCTGGATTAATTTCAAAAGAAATTCTGTTATATATACAGAACAAAGTTCTCAGCTACTTGAAGATTTAGCTCACACAATAGTTAAGTTTGAAGAAGAATACGAAATGTTTGGAGGATGAATGTTGGATTAAAAATTAGTTTCACTTGCCACGTCATCTTCAACTAATACTGTGCAACACTTTAGATCAAGCTAGTCAGCTAAGGCACTTAAAACAAATTTTAAAATAGCATTTTTCCTATGTGATGTGCTTGGTGTGCATAATCCTGTGGGCACAGAGTAGGTAACTCTTTGTGTCTCCTGCATATGCACACCATATTATTTTCATTTCACACTTAATTCATGGCTTTGTTAATGTATGTCTGTGTTATGATAATCATTTCCACATCTGTGACATTGGTCACACTATATGAACTAGTATACATTTTGGATTTATACTAAGCCTACTCGATATCTATGTCGAATTGTGAAACTCTTTTCACGTTTCCTCCCATTTTTCAGTCTCTATTTATGTTGTTTTGAAACCAGTATTTTTGGTTATATTACTGTCCCTTAAAGCCGAATTTGTTTGTCGAAATTTTCATTTTAGTTCATGTTATAATTTATTTTTCCCTTAATACAACATTTTTAGTTAATCCTATCATACAGGTCATAATAGTATATGATTTCGAACTCTACAGAAATTATATAGTCTAGAGATTTTAGCTAGAATTTGTCACTGATGCCTGGCTATGTTAAACATCTTCAGCTCTGCAGAAATCCTTGGCATAATCTTCCCAGTGTTTGTATTCAAGAACAAGAATCATTAGCACACTCAGAACATTTTCCATTCTATTAATAAAGACTGTGAAAGTTTTTTTTTTTTTTTTTTTTTTTTTTTATGGATTTGTTCAGGAATGGATTCAACAACAAATAGAGAAAGCTTCAGATTTCTGAGACCCTGTTCTGTTCTGCATAACAGATGTCATTAAATGAGCATAGATAATGCAGATCCTGATCTTCCCTTAAGGTTTCTGTAACCTATTCTGATGAAAGTAGGGTTGAAATTCAGTGGTTTAGCCATTAGTATATATCTTTAAATGTTGGATAATGGGAAAGCCTAGTAAGTATACCGAGACCTCCACTACAAGCACTTCCTCTTCTAGTTTCTTGTCAGATGACATCAATCCGCTGCCACACAAATGTCTCTTTAATGTCTGATGTAGAGTCCTCTTGCTTATCTCTAAGAACAGGCCCTTGCACTTTTTTAAACTTTACAGCTAGCAAATTCATTCAAGCTGATTTTGGTGGACAATACAAAAGGATGTGTGACATTTAAAAACCAAAGATGGAGGGGAAGTATCAATATTTTGTAGTGGCCCAGTCAGAGCTCTATTTTCTGCCTCCTTAGACTCCATCTTAACAAAGATGCAGAAGAAATGGTATTTTTTCCAGATTAAAGGGCAGCATTATAAGTTCTCGCTTTTTTAACAGCAGGCAAAGACATGGAAGCTTACTATAACAGGCAACTTCACTCAAATACTACCAGAACAACCGTTTACTATTTTATCCATAGTAAATAGGAACAAACAAAATGGGTGGCAGGCATGCTGGCATGGTGTTTAGCATTGCTGCTCCACAGCTCCTGGGTTTGAGCCTGAGCTTGGTTTACTGTGTGCATGTTTTCATTGTATTCACAGGAGTTTCCTCTTTCTTTTCAGAATTCCTAGTACCGTTCAAAACATACATGCAAGGCCCTAGATTTATTTAAATACGCTCTCAAAACATGATCATAAAACCACTGAAAAAAACAGATGTACCCACATAAGGAAAACTGTTTAAAAGAGTGTTTTTTTTTTTAAGTTTTGAGAATACACCTTAACTGGGACGCCATTCCATCTGTGAGAAACACAACAATCAGGAGGATGCAAATGCAGGTAGTCTTTGTTCATGTAATCTCAGAAAAAATTAACAGGCACAAGTCGGGTGAACTGTAAAAAGATCCAAGAGCAGACAAGGGTTAGAAACTAAAAGTGTTTTATAAAGTGTGTGTGTGTGTGTGTGTGTGTGTGTGTGTGTGTGTGTATTTTAAAGCAGGTGAGGTGCAATCAGAAGTCTGATCTATCTATCCATCTATCTATCTATCTATCTATCTATCTATCTATCTATCTATCTATCTATCTATCTATCTATCTATCTAATAATCAATTAGTTAAAGTACATTTAACAAGAAGAAATGACAGAAGTAGTTTGTTTAATTTAAATAATAATAGCCTAATATGAGTGATGTAATCAACATACTAATTTATAAAATATATGCAGCACTATTTTATAAAATACAAATGCACTAGTCTATAATAAATCATAGTTTAAAGATGTTGCTAAGTTGCTTATGACATATAATACATTAAAAGTGATCGGTAAGCATGAAGCACTTTGGCTTAAGTGCAAAGAGCAGTCACATCAATAAGATTACAGCAAATGTTCTGGGGTGGTTTAGAAGCTGTCAGCCTCCAAGTTTCATTCAGATGAATTAAACATTTAAAAGTTCTGTTGTAATAAAGGTGTCAAGCACCTGACATATTATGCTCATTTTTCTCTGATCTACTCTCTCTAACCTAAATGCATTTGTCATCTCTGTGACATATCTACAGTTATAGGAAAAACATTTCAATACGCAGTCATTTTAAAGTTAACTTACTTTCAGGAACTTTCAGGTGAGGATACTGTAAGTTTACCATCTTATCAATCAGTTTGGAGAAATTTTGGCCTGCATTTCATTACAAAATTGCCTCAGGTCATGTTCAATTGCATTCATTAAGCGATAGCCCTCTTAAGATCCTACCACAGCAAGACAAGAGTGTTTAAGTCTGGACTTTGCCTTGGCCATGACACATTTTTATCTTCCCACTCCTGTGCAATTGTCTTGAAGGCTTGATTAATCTGCAGCAACAGTTTCTTTTCTGATCTAATGGCTGATGTCCTTTCTTCTTTCCATAATTTAGACACACACCTAGGTGCTCCAAAAACCTCTAAAAGTTCTTCTTTTATTCAGGTCGTCATCCTTCTTGAGGATTAACTAATCTAATGTGTTATACTACCTGTAAAAATAGGAATTGTGTCTATTTTTTCCCCACCTGAATGTTTCTGAATGTTTATTTGAAAGTTGGAAATCTGGTTTGTTATTCAGGTACTTTCTTTTTCTTTCTTGTTTTCCTTTTCCCCCCATGAGTGTATGTAGATGCCACCTATTATCTCAGGATTATATATTCTCATTCGTTCCTGCTGAAAAGCATTCCACAGAATTTTGAATTGGCATATGTACACACCCCTTTATGGATTGATACCTTGTTGAGGTGAAGGAGCTTGTGCTATCTCAGGAAGAGGCAAACTCCAAAAAGCCTTCTCCTATTTTGAGTATGGTCAAGCGCACTGATATGCACCAGTGGATAGGGATGTCAACCTAAAGCCATGAGCTGAGCCCATGAGTAGGGACTTTAGGTACTGATCCCTTTTTTTGAGACAGATTACATGAGTATTCAGACTAAATACAAAAATAAATGTGTATAAATATAAAATTTGCCAACTTGCCTAATCTTATTTAACAACTCCACTGATCTACTGTGTTTCACTGCCATGTTTCTATTCCTGGGATAAAGCTGCATGTAAAATTTTAGAACCATTGTGCCTTCATTTAAGGGGCATTATTTCATGGATCCAGAAGCAACAGTATCCCATGCTAGGTATTTAAACCACACTTGCTTTAGCATCACACACTTTATGCATTATTATATCAGCACAGTTTTATATCAGCTGGGATTAATTAGCCTATACCACTAGTAAAAATGATATCTGTATAATGGGCATTAATTCTAGTGCCTCTGTATCAGTTCATTGAAGCCAGTATATGTTATTTTCTCATGTTGAGTATATATAAGTGCTCTTTAATGCAGCTGACAGCCTATTTGTGGTATTTCCTTGTCATTTGCTTGATTGACTTTACTGCAAGCTGGAGTAGGTATTTGATCAAATGTGACAAATGATCCCTCTTCAGATTCATTGAGATAATAAGATAAACCATAATATCTATTCACACCTTTTGTTGAACATAGTCTCGCATTACACTCTGGTCATCAGTAGCCCTGAAGCTATCATAACTCGTCATAACATAGGCCTTAAACTTAGAGACTGATATTCAGAGAGCCTGTCTCTTTTTATAAGGTGGTGGCAGGGTATTAAGCTGCCTTGAGCTCTGCAGTCACTAACATATTATGCTTTAGACAGCGTACAGCTTCTTAACCATATGAACTGTTGAAAAATGATGTATTGCTATGGAATCATTGTCCACTTCATGCATTTATGCACTGATACATTTACGCTGTATGCACAATTATTAGGTGATTATTTTGACCATATCATAGTTTTTATGTATATTTTCCAACTCCAATATGTGTAAACTTGAATGCTTATTGGATTCAAGCATATCAAGTGTTATGTATTTGTGTAATGAGGGAGGGGGTTGCCTAAGGAGATTAACACCCCATATCAAGGTGTGAATAATTATTAGGCAGCTTCTACCAGTACCAGGAAGCCATTATCCTCCAGTGCTGTCATATTCCAGAACTGAACAGTGCTCAGATGTACTGTACAAGTTGTACAAGGAAGGCTTAAACCTGACCATTACTGAACAAGGCATAAGTTGATGACTGGGCCAAGAAATTTCTGAAGATATTTTTTTCAAAGATATGATTGGATTTATGGACTGATGGGGTGAGAGTGACTCTTGACATCCAGATGGATGGGCCTGTGGCTGGATCAGTAATGCACACAGAGCTCCACTTCGAATCAGATGCCAGCAAGGTGGAGGTGAGGTACTGGTATGGGCAGGTATTATTGAAGATGAACTAGTTGGACCTTTTTTGGGTTAAGGATGGACTCAAAATCAACTCCCAAACCTACTGCCAGTTTTTAGAAGACACTTCTTCAAGCAGTGGTACAGGAAAAGGTCTGCATCTTTTAAGAAAACGATAACCTTTATACAGGGCAATGCGCCATCACATGTATTTGAAGTACACCACTGTGTGTCTAGCCAATAAAGGCTAAAGAGTAATGGAATGGAACCCCTTCCTCACCTGACCTAAACCATATTGAGAACTTGTGGGCCCTTCATAAACAGTAGAGTTATGAAGAAGGAAAACAGTAAACCTCTCTGAACAGTGTCTGGGAGGCTGTGGTTGCTGCTGCACAAAAGGTCTTCAGCAGATAAAGAAACTGCTCCATGAAAGACTCCATAAATGTAAGACTTATGATGGTTATTGAAAAGGGTGGCTATAATGGTCACTGATTAGTTTTTTTTAAATGGCAGAAATGTTTATTTATAAATTTTGAGCTGTTTGTTATTACTCTCACTTTAACAGATGAAAATAAACAAGTGATATGGTAAAAAAAAAAAAAAGTTGAAAAAATAAATTATTTTTTATGTAGATGCATAATAATTCTGAATAATAATAGTTACCCTGTAATTGTGAACACATAAATATTCTCCTAAGAAAGCCAATACCTCCGTTTTACTTCCTTAAATATTGAGGTTTGAGTTTTATTAACATTTTGGATTGACCGAGAGTACTGTAGATGTTTAATAATAATATTAATCCTCAAAAATACAGCTTGCCAATATAGGCACATGGTGTAGACACAGTGTAGACAATCATATATAGCAAAAATCTTTAACGTTTACATCAAACATCAGAAAAAGTGTGATTTCTGTGACTATGATCATGGCAAAGTTGTTGCTGCCAAGAAGGCTAAAGTACGGTGGCCGAGAAGTGCAAAACAAAACTAGAACGTACATTTCCTGAAGAAAATGTGAATGGTGCTTGCACGTGGCAAGTTCCCCTCATCGTGCTGAGTGTTTTAATATGTCACATGTCCATGTTGTGCTAAATTTTGATTTTCACGTGACATGACATGACCTCACGTGACATGACGTGACATGACGTGACGTCACGTGACGTGACCAGAATACACGTGAGGCAGTTCCCCTCATTGTGCTGAGTGTTTTGATATGTCACATGTCCATGTTGTGCAATTTATTTTATTTTCACGTGAAATCACGTAACGTCACGTGACGTCATCAAATTACATGTGAGGAAGTTCCTCTCACTGTTCTGAGTGTTTTGATATGTCACATGTCCATGTTTTAAAAAGTTTTTTGATTTTGCATATTTTGGGGGCGGGTCTGCGGCACAACCGAAAGGCCAGTCGGTACATCAATTTAAACGTTTGTTCAGAGTATCACCCTAAAGGAGCTGGCTGAGTTTGGTGTAGATAGTTTGAAAGCTTGCCGAGTTATAAACCTCCAAAGTTTACAATGGGAATCTATGGGAAAAAAGGCCACTTTGAGACGTGGTACCGGAAGTACCGGTACTCTGATCACTTAGAAAAGTAATAGCACACCTCTCCTGAATGAGCCGGTTGACACCTCATTAATGGGTCTAGGACAAAAGCTGCGGGACAAGTTACATGCCGAAGTTTTGTCCGGAAGAGTATGCAGGATAGTAAGAATGTTGCTTTGCAAGCACCATTAATAACAAATAAAAATAAATTTGAAAAGAAAACGACATTTAAAAAAAAACATAACATTTCAGACAAACTGGAAAAGGTAGGTATAGTTTGCAAATGGAAGTCTTACAGCTGATTGGATGACACATCTGTCACTCAGACTATACAGGCAGTAGAAAATTGTGCATAAATTTATTTCTTGTGCATGTGTGGAGTTTTGTGTTCCCGTTAAATCTAAGAAAATAACAAGCAAGAAAAGGAAGAACATTTATATGCCATGATTTTATAAAGATTTATGGCATAAAGATTAGTTTGCGATAAAAAACACACCTGAAGAGTGAAGGTATGTTTCGAAGATTAAATGGTGTAAGGAATGCTATAAGAGCAGAGCTGCATGGACCATGGGAGTTGTTCAGTTACTTGACACCCGGGAGCAGTTGGGGGGTTCGGTGCCTTTCTCAAGGGCACCTCAGTCGTGGCCGGCCCGAGACTCGAACCCACAACCTTAGGGTTAGGAGTCAGACTCTCTAACCATTAGGCTATGACTTCCCATGGACTGAGCCACCTGGACTGCAGAAAAGGGAATTATGCAAAAATGCTGTTTGTGGACTACAGTTCAGCGTTTAACACCGTAATTCCCTCCACACTCACCTCTAAGTTGGAGGTCCTGGGGCTCAGCCTGCCGCTGTGTCAATGGATCTCCAACTTACTGACAGACAGACCACAAGCCGTACGGGTGGGCAATCACACCTCATCCACCCTCAGTAAGCACTGGAGCTCCCCAGGGTTGTGCTCTGAGCCCCCTGCTGTACTCACTGTACACATATGACTGTGTGGCCACTTCCAACTCCACCACAATCATCAAGTTTGCTGACAACACTGTTGTGGTGGGCCTGATCTCCAACAACGAGACAGCCGACCTACCGCTAAATATCAACGGGACCCCAGTGGAGAGAGTGGTTTCCGGTACCTAGGTGTTCACATCACACAGGACCTGTCTTGGTCCTGTCATATCAACACCCTGGTGAAGAAGGCCCGTCAGCGTCTGTACCATCTTTCTACACCTACACCATTGAGAGCCTCCTGACAGGTAGCATCACTTCCTGGTTCGGGAATAGCACCATGCAGTACAGGCGAGCCCTCCAGAGGATGGTGTGGTCAGCTGAACGTACCATCCACACCGAGCTCCCTGACCTGCAGGACATCTACAGCACGTGGTGCCGGACGAGGGTCAGGAAGATTGTAAAGGATCTCAGCCATCCCAACAATGGACTCTTTTCTTTGTTGCGTTCAGGGAAACACTTCTACTCCCTGAAAGCAAACACAGAGAGAATGAGGAGAAGCTTCTTCCCGCAGGCCATTCGGAGTTTAAACCAGGAAATACCCAGAATCTGGATCTAGATCTGGATCTAGTACTGGACCTCTCCCCTTCCCTGGTTTTCCAGTGCAACCTTTTTTGCACTGACACTTTAACTCTGGACTGTCACTTTAACACTTTATACACTCCATACTGCACATGGACACTTTAAGGACAATAATTAAAAACCATACGCATTTATGTATATTTATGTATAGTATATACATTATTTTTCACTTATATTTTAATATTTTATATAGTTTCTTTTTATATAATTTATAATTTTTTTATTTATCTACCTCCTTTTGGCTATATTTTTTTTATCCCAAATTGCATTCCTTATGTTTGAATACCGGACAGTTGCAAAAAGCATTTCACTGCATGTCGTACTCTGTATGTATGTGTATATGACAAATAAAATTTGATTTGCTTTGATTTTGATTTGATATACACATAGCATACATATAGAATGCTAAAATAGCTATGAATTTACAGTTTTATACAATTAGAATTATGTAGAGAAGACTTAACAGAATGTACAGTGTGGTGCAGAACTACAAGGTGATTACAGGCAGTGAAGTATTCGTGATACATTAATGTATTAGAGTTCAGTAGGTTTATGGTTGTAGGGAAAAAACTGGCCATGAACCTGCTGCTTGTGGTGCAGATCTTCTTGTGTCTCTTCATGGACAGTTGAACAGTTTGTGAATTGAGATGGAGGATTCTACAATGATTTTGTGTGCTCTATTCTTACAAGATGTAGTGAAGAGACTCAATGACAGGAAGTTGGGTGGTTTTCACCACCCTTTGCAGTGAATTCACACACTATGCCATACCACACTGGAATGGAGTTTGTCAGGATGCTGTCAATGATGAAGTGGTAAAAATTGGTCAGGATCTCGGGGGATAGATGAACTCTTTTCTCAAGAAGTATAGATGAGTTTGTGCCTTTCAAACCAGAGTTAAAGTATTCACATCCCAAGACAGATCCTCAGAGATATGGACAACCAGGAACTTAAAGCTGCAGACATGCTCTACTTCAATCCTGTTGATGTAGACAGGGGGTAGTCTGCGGTTGTTAGATTTCTGGAAGTCCACTATGATCGTTGGTCTTTGTGTTTGTTAGTGTAACACCATGCTGACAGGTTTTAGAGCGCTTATCATTGTTGAAGAGTAAAGTATAAAGTTATATTGCTTCTGCTAAATTACTGGCTCAAATGATCACTGTAGAAATCTGCAGGTGTAGAGTAGTTACTATTAAAGTGGACAGTGATTATACAGCTATACAACAGTTTCGATTATAGCACATTCCTGGGAATTGAGTGGTATGGTGGTATGGATGGAGTATCAGTTTCGGATTTTGGAGTGTTTTTTTTTTTTCAGGAAACCCCAAGATGGCTATATGTCTTTGAATTGAATGAACCACAACAGACAATCATTTTAAAGAAGCTACAACATCTGAGAGCTGCTCCGTTATCTAAAAGTAACCATGCGTAGGAAGTTAAAGGAGCAAACAACCTTTTAGGTTTGGTTTGAGTTTATTTCTATTTTAAACAAGCTTGCATATTTAAAAGCTGGAGACTCAAACTATGCCACCTAGTATGAAAAATATAATGCAATGAAAAATAAAAAGCTCAGTGACTTAAACCAGCTGTCGTTTATTTTCATCTTAGGTATGGAATATCAATGAATGCAATAATGAAATGTTATATGACCATTAAAAACACAAAACATATTTCACTCAAAAATTTCCCATCACCACAAAATATTTTTCATTTAATTTCATATTTTCAATACAAAATTCTCTCTCTCTCTCTCTCTCTCTCTCTCTCTCTATCTATCTCCTATGATATACCACATGAAAAACATGGGAGAGCTCAGGAAGCTGTTCAGGAGTGATGTGATGAGAGTAGAAGGACAAAATCTAGCCTAGTGAGTTGCAGAATTCAGAATAGACAGGCTGCCACTAAAACCAGGGCCTGCTGATGAAAGCACTGTGACAGCTCGGTAGAAATATTGAATTCAGCTTACATTTGCACAACTGCCCTGATATGCTGGTACTTCCTCTCATAAATTTGTTTCAGATTTGTTCAGCAAATGAATCAACCAGGGCTACTTGGTACGTAAGTCAATTTCACTTTTCAAGAATACAATAAAGCAAGTGTTCAAATGCCATCAAACATGATTAATAAAAGAGAAATCACAATTCTAAGATTGTGTCAATATAAGGTGTTTCTTTTCTATTGTTTTACCAATCACTCAGTGCCAGTTTCACTGACCATGGGTTTAATATAGCATGTTATGTGGACGTAAGGTACAGGGCCAGAATTAATGTTAAAGTGAAGAGGCTATTCTAGCATTTAACAAATGTGTATATCTTTAATCTTTAATAAATGTGTATATCTTATATATATATATATATATATATATATATATATATATATATATATATTGTGTGTGTATGTGGTTTCGTTCATTGTGTCTTGATGCTTAGGTAAAAAGAACTAATATATATATATATATATATATATATATATATATATATATATATATATATATATATACACACACTCAGGCACTGAGTGACTGAGTGACAATATATACTGTATATTGTGTGTATGTGTTTTCGTTCATATATTGTGTATAAAATATATATATTGTGTGTGTGTGTGTGTTCATTGTGTTTTGATGTTTAGGTAAATAAGTGGGCTGATCAGGATCCATGTTCACCGACAATCTCTCGCTGGTTCCACCACAGTCAATGTTTCATCAGACAAACCACCATCAGCCTGAATGAAACCTACCGTTGGCTCACAGAGGGGCAGGTGGCATCGTAATTAAGGGTCATTTTAATACACTTGCAGCTTTATGCAGCCATTCACAAAGAGCGGACCTCGTAGTGCTTCCCTTTTACTGATGCCAGTGAACACACAGCGAAGCAAAACAAGCCGCATTTGTATGTAATGACCCCTTATTGTCCCTGAACTACACAACAGCATCATGTCAACAACCACAGCTTAGGTGTTTAAAATGAGCTGCATGTGGGAATCTGACCTCCGATTCGCAATCAGATCTTTCCGCATAGCCCGTGACGTCTATATCTGTCACTTCCACGGAGAAGCTCATAAACTAAAGCCTTCTGTCGCAGAATCATTCGACGCAGAGTAAATCGGCCAAGCGAAAGTTTCCGAAGTGAATGCGGCAGTAACACGCATGCAGATGCATTCGCACAATTAAAGCCAAGAGCTCGAGCAGAAAGCACAGCAATTTGCGATATGAGCTTATAGTGAATATTACCTTGGGTCAGGATGATTCCGCACATGAAACCCACCCAGACAGCGGCGCTTAGTGCACGACTTTCAGCAGAGCTTGTGATCGGCATGACGAGAAGCGCGCAAACAAAACAAAGCTGAAGTCCAGGATCTACGTTAAAGCTCCGTGACAGTGGATGGAAATGCAGCGATTAATCGAAGAGGGAAGAGGTGTTTCCGACTCTCTCTCTCTCTCTCTCTCTCTCTCTCTCTCTCTCTCTCTCTCCCCGCAGTGTCTCGCCTTTCTTCCCTCCGCGCATCACCAACATTTAATGATGTGACCCTTTGTCGTTGTTGTGCTATTGTTAGATCCAAAGAAAGCATTTCACAATTCATGTAATATCAGCTTTTCATGTTGTTTTAGTGTTAGACTAAATGTTAGTTGTTCAAAACAAATTAATAAAAGAAAGACTTCAAGTCAAGTAGCTTTTATTGTCATTTATAGCTGTTGCAGTACACAGACTGGTGCTACATAACACAAAGACAGAGCTATAAGGACTTAGTAAGTAGTCCTAGCCACATAAAGTGCATCTGTGTGACCTGGTGCAAACAGTGCAGAATAAGACAGACAAGACAGTGCAGGACAAAAAATACAAGACATTACACAAAAGACAATACACAAAAACAGCACCGACCAGTGCTGATGTCAAATCAATATTGCGTGTGCAGAAATATTGGATTGAACACAGTATTATAGCAGCAGTATTGTGCAAAACAGCAATCAATTGAAATGTGAGACAGCATGTGCAAAGAGCAAAAACAGTGTGCAAAACAGCATGTAAACAGTTTGATATGGTGGTGCTGTTGACATAGATGTATATTGGAAGTCATTGCAGTCCATACAGTTTATTGTGCGTGTGTGTGTGTGTGTGCTGTGCTCAGTACAGTTCAGTTCAGTTATTGAGGAGTCTGATGGCTTGGGGAAAGAAACTGTTACACAGTCTGGTCGTGAGTGCCAGGCAGGAGGGTGAAGACGGCAAGGGGTGAAGAGTGTGTGTGAGGGGTGTGTGGGGTCATCCGCAATGCTGTTGGCTTTGCGGATGCAGCGTGTGGGGTAAATGTCCATGATAGGGGGAAGAGAGACTCCAGTGATCTTCTTGGTTGTCCTCACTATCCGCTGCACGGTCTTGCGATCCAAGATGGTGCAGTTCCCAAACCAGACAGTGATGCAGCTGCTCAGAATGCTCTCAATGGTCCCTCTGTAGAACATGGTCAGGATGAGCGGAGGGGGCTTTCTTGGTGTTGAGCGACCAGGTGAAGTTCTCTGTTAGATAAACACCAAGAAATTTGGTGCTCTTGACGATCTTGACTTCTAGCTTTATCCTGAATTTACACAAGAGATTTACACTTACAAAGAGCTTAGAATAAAGGTTTCCCAAGATTGGTTAAAATTGTTGATAGATAATGTATCTAAAGGGTTCAAATCTTCTGAACTATGGTAACTTTCTGTTGCACACCTCTAGAAGCTGAGAGTGATATAAGCACCATTTCAACCACCTGCAAAACAAAGAGATTTGGGTAATTGTTACAACACTCTATAACTAGATAGAAGCTAAGTGGGCATCTATGTTACACAGTCGGTATCCAAAATTAGAAGCCATTACTGAGCCGAAAATTTTGATAAAAAAATTCTAAACCAGATTCTAAACCAGAAAGAGGCCAAGTTTTTAGAAAATGTAGCCAGGTGCCTGAACCCTAAAAAAGAACCAGTGCCCTAAGCACTGATTACATTTTACATTTGCGGCATTTGGCAGATGCCCTTATCCAGAGCAATTTACAGTTTTATTTTGAGACTGGAGAAATCAGTGCTCAGATCAAAATATTTTGCTTGTGATCTTTTAAAGAGAAGAGAAGCTATTCATTTCTTACTCTGCAATACATTAGTATGAGAGGAGGATTAATGTCCCCAACGGATCATACCAGCACAGAAAACGGCCTATTTATCAGAGCATAAGTTCTTATCAAACATGTTCATAGTTCAGTGTGGTTTCTTTTATGTCTCTTTGAAATTTCACATAATTTTAGTTTCATGTTTACCACTAATAGGAAATCTACCAGTAGATAAAAAAATTCATAAGATAGCACTCCTTATATATCTAGAGGAAAAAAGAAATACATTGAAAGAAAAAACCCAGTAAAGGGCAAAATCATGTGAGATCATAGGTTTGAATCGCAGGAGTCCAAGAGAACCTATCTGGCCCTTTTCTCTGCATAGAGGCAATTCAGTGGGAATTAGTACTCTCCTACAAGTACTTTCATCTTCTTCTTTGACACACTATATACACAAAAGACTTTTTAGCTTCAGCTGCTTCACAGGATTTACATATGTGGGAAAATGAGAGAATAAAAATCCAAAACAAAAGATTAAACATAAATTACTATTATTAGTTATTCTACTAACACAATGTTGCTCGATGTAAGAATGTAATGTCTTGTTACTTTACAACCCTTAAACAACCAAGTGCACCAAGCCTCAAAGGGATACAAAAGGACATCGGCTACTTATTTGCTTCATTGTGCAATAGTGATTTAAAGGTGTTGCACTGCTATTAAACACAGCTCATTTTATCTCATGATTGCATTCACTTAAATATAATTTTAATGCCAAATAATTGAGCTATTACTGACTAAACTACTGACTATACCTACCAGTTGAAATTTTTTCTTTTAATGGCATCATAAACAAATTATCATTCTTATCAAAATATTTCAGTTATCACTTAAGACTGTGATTGTATATATATTGCCTACTAGAATTATTGGCATATTAAAAAAAAAAACAACAGAACAAATGGTCAAAGACTTAGTTTGTACATCTACATCTGCAGTATTAATTCTAGACACATACAACATAGAGTGTAAGTGGTGAGAGAAACCAGTTATGTTGGTGCAGATTGCTTCAGCTTTGCTTGCTTGATTGCCGGAGGTTGTTCCCATAAGAATATTAGCATGATTGCATTAACCATTGCATGACATTGTTATTCTTAAATGACAATACTTATTTAAAGTTCTCCTTAAAGGAGTTTCACACAATTAAAATGCGGACGAAATTATTCACTTCTAAAAGGTATGCATGTTGTGCCTCACTTTTTTGTTTAATATGTCATAATGCTGTAATGGAAATGCAGGTGGTAAAAATGTAAAAGAGGCCAGTTAGAAGTTCCAGTGCTATAGATTCACATCCTCTGTATTCTACCCTGGTGTTCACTAACATTTGTTTATCTAGTGAGCAGGGATCAAGATCTCTCTCTCTCTCTCTGTGTGTGTGTGACCGTTTCTTCTTGACACACTAAACCTGGTTGAAGTCTTTTCACTTGATGATGCACACTGCTGGGGATAGATCTGTCTTTGACAGAATGTTTTTGAACTGCCATTGTGTCATGCATTTGTCATCTTGGTGCTCTGCAGTTCATCAGTAGACATTAGTATGTTTAGTATTAGTATTAGGTCTGCAATGAACTCAGAAATTACCCTGACCTATTAGATTCTATTAGGGGCGCTTGGTTGCACAGTTCCACTCGAATATAAACCGTTGTAAAAGGACATTATTAACATTTACATTATTTACTGTCCAGTGTCACCCAAATGGTGATAGGTTCCCTTCTGAGCCTGAATCCTCCCAAGGTTTCATCCTCATATCATCTCAGGTAGTAGTCCTTGCCACTATCGCCACAGGCTTGCTTATTACTGATAGGGGTTAGACATAAAAAGTAATTAAATTACAACGTTACAATTGCAGGATAGGCAGTCTGAAAGATGTGCAAGGCTCACATTTAGCACTAAATGCTTCAAAGTTGAATTTGACTGATGTTAACCTGCTAATAAAGACAGCTGTCAATGACCCACCACAATTTAAGTGTGAGGGGCTGATAAATACTCAAAAAAACTAGGAAGAAATTATGGACACATACCTCAGGAAGAGGTATTTTCAAATTTCCATTTGAAAAGTAATGCCAAGAGATTATGTCTATGTTAAGGGGAAACGCTTGAGACATTCGGATCCACCAAGAAACCCCAAGCTTTGATACATACAGTATAGTCAGACAGCATTATGGTGAGTAACCTTACAACTCACTGCCCCTTGTTGAATGTTACAAACACTCCCAATTCCATTACAAATCCTCCCAGGGGGTGTGTTATAGATGGTGTAGTTGAGGTTACCATGATATATGTGAAGCATTTTCTTGAGAAATGGAAAAGGTATAAGAGTATAGCTTAGAAAAGGTATAAGAGTATTGTACACTAAGTCAGTCACCTGAGTATTCCATTGTGAAACAATGCAGACAAGAAAACATCTGTTTGAAATGCAGCCCTTTCAAAACAGATGTAGCATGGAGCTGAGTGGCATGCTTGATTTAGGATCTATGGGTTGTACTTGGAGTGAGATGGCCAAGTCTTTTGGCCAAGACATCAGTATTGGTGCCAATGTCCTGAAGCATGTGTTGCATGACCAAATAAAAAGTAGTGAGGATTATTGGAAACTATTCTCCTGTGATGTAAATGTATACATTTCACTGTGCAAATTAAATTATTTCCACAGACTAAGAATACAGAAACAAATAATGACAATATTCAAGTCAGCATTTGAAATGGGCTATCTTGACACTAGCTGGAATCGCTTTGAACCACATCTCCCCATGCACCCCTTCTTTGTCAACCTTTTAATCCTTTAGACTTTGATTCCACAAAGACATAAAGCAACTGGGCTGTGGTATCCAGTAGAGCTGGGGTCACACACCGGGTATTCTCTCCACTCTGTAAGCCAGCAGTGAGCATTCACAGTTATTATGATTATAAAAGTACACACGTGTGATAGAGAAATTGTTTAAACATAAATATTATCAAATTCATTATATATAGCCAGACCTGCAATTAAAATATCATTTTACCTATTCGCTCATTAGAGGAATCACAATAGTAGCAATCCCAGAAAAATTATATAACTGGTTTAAAATTTAGCAGTATAATTTATCTTAGCAGTAAAAGTGATGTTTTTGGCCAGTCAGATGTGTTGTGCACCATTTATCCATGATACTTAATTTGAAAGCTGCATATAGATATGCATATACATATCTGCATATGCATATTATTAAAGCAGTCAGGATTCTCTTAAAACAGTGTCTGAACTTGGATTTAAGCCCATTTTCCTGCATGAAATTGGTGAATTATCATACAATACTGTATGTAAGACATTTACGACATTTGGCAGACCCTTATCCAGAGCAATGTACAAAAGTGCTTTGAAGTCTCTATAAATGAATACATTAACACTGGTTCACTGGGTCACAGACTAAGGATACAGTTATTCTAAAACTCTTTTGGGGGAACATATAGCAAATTTTTAATACATAAAGTAAACAGGAAAAAAATAAGCATTAGTTTAGGTATTTCAGAAAAATGTGTGTCCTCACCCATCGTTTGACGGTGTTTGGACATCAAGGGGAAGTTCATTCCAGCACCTTGGTGTCAGAATATAAAACGGTCTCGATCTTGAACAATCTTATACCCACATTGTGCTCTGAGAGATGGTGGTGCAGTGCTAGTTGATCTGACGGGGCATGGTACAGTGATGAGAACTGATGAGAAAATGTTTTGTATCTGATGCATGCAGCTACTGAAAGCCAGTGCAGCAATGGGGCAGTGTGTCAGAACTTTTCACTTGTAAAAGCTTAATTTCATTCAGGGGTAGATCTGCCAGCAGAGAGTTGCAGAAGTTCAGTCTCAAAATTATAACAGACTGAACAAGCACCTGAGCAGCATGTGGTGATAAAAAATGTCTGAATCTTTCTGATTTTGTAGAGAAGAAACTGACATAAGTGTGTCAATTTAGCAATATGTTATGGACAGGACAGTTGAATTTTGGTTAACCCAAAGTGGCCCTAGGGGAGATCAGAAAGTTGTGCAAGGATATCACAAGATACTGGGATGAACAGCAGTTATAGCTGGGAGTTTCAACTAATGAGACATCATAATGACATCCATGATCCCAGACATGCTGAGATCTGAGCAGAAGCCCTGGAATCTGAGGGAGGAAAGGGAAATATAAGTTGAGTGTCATCAGCATATCAGTGGTAAGAGAATCCATGTGAGGATATATCTTCTAAAGTCAATTATATGGTGGCAGCAAGCAAAGTCTCAAAATGACCACAATGTGGTGGGAAACACACAATCCATTCAATGGGACAAAAGAAATAATCCAAAAGTGTAAAATCCAGTACTGGCAGAAGAGTATTCAAAGACGTTCCAAAGTTTGGGTGATCAGGTGAAGAGAATATCAGAAAGCAGGCAAAGGGAAAAAAACAGGAAACAGTATAAGAAAATGAAGCACAAAAAGGATCAGGATGACTACAACAGCACCTGCAGCAAACTGAGGAGACCATCTGCCAAGGAGTAAGTGCTGATAGCATCCTTTTATATAGTAGTGCTGAGGTGCATAAAATGGATGCTGACCCGGAAGCACTGATCCCCAAAGACTATGACTTATTTGAACCATTATTGAGTCAGTCAGCTTTATGGTCTGATCAGTAATCATTTGAAGTCTTTGGCAGGAAGGAATTAGTGTTCGGTCCATGGTGAACTCAATGTTTGTGATGACCCATAAGTTCCTCAATAGCTCTCGGTTGCACAATTATAAACTGTTGTAGAAATTACATTATTTACATTTAAGGACCAAGACCAAGATGGTGGCGTAAGCACATTGCGAGGCTCAATGTCTCTCCCGATTTTGCAGTAATCTTCTTGCTCATTTTGAGTCTGTTCATACAGAACAGTTTTTCTTTAATATCGTACACCCGAAAGGAACTTTTGGATATCAGTCTATACCACTCCACCATTAGCAAACCACAGACAGATTACAAACTGGTTTCTGACAGTGTTACAGCCCAGAAACAGATCACCATGTACCCAAATCAGAAGCCATGGATGAACAAGGAGGTATAACTCCTGCTGCAGGCCTGTAACACTGCCTGTAGATCAGGTGATGCACAGGCATACAGCACATCCAGAGCAAACCTGATGGGCAACCAAAAGGTCTAGCACTGCTACAAGCTAAAGGTAGAGAAATACTTCTACAACTCTGACAACCAGACACATGTGGCAAGGCATTCGGTCTATCAGTGACTATAAGCCCAGTCCGTAGCATATTCATCTGTATATTATCCTGTTCATACTGTAAATACTGTACATCTTGCTATTGCTGCTTTGTGCACTTCTGGTTAGATGCCAAACTGCATTTAATTGCCTTGTACTTGTACATTGTATTCTATTCATTTTCTACTGCTTATCTGAGATACCTCAGGTCACGGGGAGCCTCAGGCGTCATCGGGCATCAAGGCAGGATACACCCTGGACGGAGTGCCAACCCATCGCAGGGCACACACACACACACTCTCATTCACTCACGCAATCACACACTACAGACAATTTTTCCAGAGACGCCAATCAACCTACCATGCATGTCTTTGGACCGGGGGAGGAAACCGGAGTACCCGGAGGAAACCCCCGAGGCACGGGGAGAACATGCAAACTCCACACACACAAGGCGGAGGTGGGAATCGAACCCCTGACCCTGGAGGTGTGAGGCTAATGTACTAACCACTAAGCTACCGTGCCCCCCACTTGTACTTGTACATGTGTAATGATAATAAAGTTGAATCTAATCTAATCTAATTTACATTATTTACTGTCCAGTGTCATCCAAATGCAGATGGGTTCCCTTCTGAGCCTGGTTCCTCTCAAGGTTTCTTCCTCATAACATCTTAGGGAGATTTTCCTTGCCACCATCACCTCCGACTTGCTCATTAGGAATAGATGTAAACATATATAGTAACTTAATTTTAAACTTAATATGTATTTATTTATTTTTATTTTTTCTGTTTCTATACTTCTTTAAAGCTGCTTTGAGACAATTTGTATTGTTAAAAGCACCATACAAATAAATTAATTTGAATTTAATTGAAAATCCCATGATGGCCACTGACCTTGAAGTGTGTGCTGTTATGCCGCTAACCCTGGAAGCATACACCGCTACAATGCTAATTTTGACAAGCGTTTTGTCTTACAAAAAATATTTTTTGCATCCTTTTATAGAAAATTTTTATATTGGTGCTTTATGGAACAAACATGCTTCTGAGTTTTTACTATAATGTCTATCAACACCAAATACACAATGTCTTCTTAATCACCTTTATTATACAGTATTTGAAAAAGGTTACAGTTTTACCTATACTGAATCCTCTACACTTCCTTTGTGTATTAAAATGTTTGTATCCTTTGAAACACCATAGAGTTTGTGTTTCTTGTCTGAGAAACTGGAGAAGTGCACTGCAGCTTCAGTGGGGCTACATCAACGACATGGACGTTAGATGGAGTTCCGTCTTCTACCCAGCCGACATCACAGCATCTGAGCTCCATCCTTTTGACATGCCAGGACTGCTCATTTTCATCTTCATTCATCATCTTCAAAGTGTGCTTAAGATAGTACAAACGCCATACAGATTTCAAAATAATGTACAAATATTCAGTGTAAAGACTTTTTAAGTTTCTGGTTGTTTACTTAGAAGCTTTGTTTTATGTTAAAATTATTTGGGATAGATAATGTGTAAAGAAAAGCATATTTTTTGAAGCCAGACTTTGCATGGCAGGTTTGGTTTGGCATGACAATTATTCGGCTACTCCATGTGAAAAGGCTAAAAGTGTAAAACTGGCATAAATTTTAGTATAGGTAACATTTATCTCCAACTGAGAAAAACTGTATTATACTTTAATCATTTAATGCATGTTTTTATCTTTCTTCTTAGAAAGTTATAAAGTCAAAAATAGAACCATATATATACACAAACCTTTGTACTTTGATGTGAACAGGAGACTTCATATCTGCTCTTTTCCTTGTCTTGCATTCCACAATTCCTTAAGCAAGGGACAGTGTTTGTCCCTCCACATGGATCTCAAGGTTTGGGGATTTGGTCCATCACTAAGCCAACCAGCATTGCACCAGTCTAGCCCTACTCAGCATCTTCATTAGGAAGTTCATTATGGGGAAAAATAGAGGAAAACTACACCTGTGGAAAAAAATCTCAGTCAGTTCCTTTGCAAGGCAGCCTGGTGTCTTTCAGTAGATTATTATATCGTTTAGAATTTTTTTCTAAATGAATTTAAGTTTAAATATAAGTTAATGATTTGCCCCCAGGTGGTCCAGCGGCAGGTTTCCGCACTCGCGTTGCCTCAGCCTGGGTTCGATTCCCAGGCAGGGAGCTAACCCAGCCACTGAAAAGTTAACTCTCAGTGCCAGGCCCAAGTTTCGGATTTGTCATATCATGTTCTTGTCCTTTTATGTTCTTGTCCTGTGATTTTATAAGAATTTGTCATTATATAACAGTAAATTAGTTTAAACTATACCAAGCATCATGATTAAAACTTCTTATTTTCCAGTCACATAATATTAAGCAAATAATACCTGTTTACCACAATCCTAAAGCCTGAATTAGAATGAACCTAAACAGTTGCAGTGTACATAGACTAGAAATATCTTTGCAAGAAAAAAACATTTTCACCTCCAAACTAATTACACTAGCTTGGGAATGTACTAACTAATCGTTAAATGTTAAGTTATATATTATTATAAATGTTAAGTGCTAAAATACTGTTAAATGTACAAATCCAAATGTACAAATCCAAGATAGTGGCATGGCAGTAGCACACAGCGGCCACTCCAAATAGAATATGGTGCAATTTACGTTCTTAGCCTGACTATTCATAATACATGCATACTAGAGTCATGTATATGGCCGCTAGACGTTAATACAGTACAGTACAGTACTGTACAGTACAGAAATCATGCAACAACCAACTCATATACTCAAAATTGAAAATATTATTTATCAGTCATGTTATTGTGACTATTCATTTCATTTTTTTAAGTAATGATTACCTTTTTTTCACACAAATGACAAAAAAAGAGAACGAAACTGTCAAATTATAATGCAAGAAAATTATTTATTGGGTAGAACACCTCAAAAAAGGTTAAACATGATAGGTAGGCAAGTGTAGAAATCCCTTCCGTCTGTGCAGGCTTTACAGGACCAGCACTTGAGCCAGACCTCCCTTGACCTGGAGAAGCTTTCCAAGCACACAATGCAGAATTCATTTTCATCATCAGATGAGTCCTGAGTTTTCTGCTTTTTCGGTTTGGATTTTTTGTTGTTTCTGAAATTCATTTTTCTTTTAGCTGCAGACCTGCTTTTCTCGCCCTCCAGATGTTTTTTCATGGTAGTATCTGTAAGGACAGCGGTTTCCCTTCTTTTCCTGCCCTTTGTCATCTGTTTTCTTGGGCCAGCTTTTGGGTGTGGACGGATGGACACGGGTGAAAAAGTTGTGTCCATAGCAGAGGATGATGGCTCAGGCTCAGGCTCAGACACCACACATGGTGTGACAGTGGATGATGCTTTAAGTGGCATGGAGGATGCCACCATTGCCACATTGGGTGATGGAGTTGTAGAGGAAGATGGAACCTCTGTTGTCACTGCTGGCATTGGGCGGTCTGTGACTAGGGATGGTGCAAAGTCACATCCCTAGACAGTGAAAATATTCCTATTAAAAGGCCAAATTCCAGTGCATGCAAACCCTGCCTGAATATTTGCTGGTGATGCAGCACAGGGAAGGGCATGCTTCACAATGCCTGGCAGATCATAAATGGACATTGTGGCTCCTGGATGAGTTTTCATCCAGCCGTCACAGCAGTTGTATACCAACCTCTTCAGTGGCCCATATACACTGCGATCCAAGGGCTCCAGCTTATGGGAACAGTGTGGGGGGAATGAGAGGAGGTCCCAGTATCACCAACCATGTTTTCATCTCATGTGAGCTAGCCTGACTGCTAGTTTGACACGTTAGAAATTTATTTTTTAACTTACAAAATAGTGATTCTAATAATACTTGTTTGAATTCATAGACATTTCATCCTATAACAGCATCCAAAAAAGTACATCAGAAAGAAAGGTAATTTTTTTTACCTCAAAAACAATCTTTTGTAGATAACTCCGTCAGAAAGATTCAAATATGGCTCCCTTTATGGCAAAAATGGAGGGAAACTAACTGAGCATATGCACAGTGAGGGTCATCACTCTAGGTTATTTCTGATTGGAGGAATTCAAGGTGTTACAACCGTCCCCTGTTACAACTGTCCCTGGTCTCCCCTAGGTGAAGCGGGCTTGGAGTTCATAATCACCTGGATGTCCTCAAGACTGTCTTAAGATGGCAATGTGGCTCTCTTGCTTAGCAATTATTTAAACACTTAATAAACCTAATAAATGGCAACTACTAAGACATAGTCTGACACCAGTAAATAGTAAAAAAAATAAGGTAAATATTGATATTACATAAATTGGGAATTTTGTATCCATGTGCACTTCAAAATATATGTGTAATATTATATCATATGATCTACCTGTGATGTAATTGGTCCTGTAAGATGCTAAATCGTAAGCCTTGTCAAAGATCTCTGCATAGCACATGGACAGGAAGGTGGGGAGAAATACAGTAGAGTGTTTATTTGATATATTGCATTAGTGCCGTTACTTCACTACAAATAGACAGAACAGCATAGTTATTCCAGCAAATCTTATTTCAGCATAATGCATTAAGAGCTTCTAGTCAAGAGCTTAAGTTAATGTGATCTATGTGACGTTAACCACAGACCCAACACTAATTCCTTCCTGCCAAATTCTTCAAATGATTGCTAAAAAAAATGCCCAACCATATAGCTGGTTGATGCAACAATGGTTCAAAGGCATGACAGTGTTTGGGTGGGCCCATCCACAGCAATCCCATGAGTCACTGGCTGACCATGCAGATCAATCCCCTGCAGAGTGCAACAAGACTCCACCCAGGCGTAGAACGTCAGGATTGATGAAGATAGGTCCCTTTGGCACATATAGCAAAAGAGTGCAGTTTGTTTCTGCAACAAATAGAAAAATGTAAAGTAATTAAAGAGTTCTATAGATTGGTCATCAAGGCTCTGGGTGATGCAATGTTTAGCAGTGAGGTAAGGTGAAAAGGTAGGACCTGGGGTGCTGGTGGGGTGCAGCACAGTGAGGGAGCATCATCTTTGAATTCACTGGAAATTCTGCAAAAACAAACAAATAGTATGTTACCCGAAGCCCTTCTCTCTCTGCCTTGGCGCAAGCAACCACTTTGATTGCTCGCCTCAGTTTTGGCGTGCTTCTATGTTGCCATTCTTTCAGCACATAAGCAGGCAGTAGTTTGATGTTAGTGGGAGTTCATGTACGGTCTTCTACTGCTCACACCTGGCAATTGTGAGGGTGGCACATTCTACTGCATACAAAATCTCTCTGGGTGAATTGGTTTCTCTTAGCCCAACAGCCTTTCTATCCTCTGGAGGCAGTGCACAGAAAAACGGTCAATGACTACTCATTACACTACTTAACCTGCTTAGAGTTGGTCTGGTTGGAGCCACCCTTTGGCAGTACCCATGAGGGTGTGCATGTGGGTTCACAACAGGGTTTAAACCCCAGCAGTCATACACTGTGGCTGCACTGACAGAACAACAACCCCAGCAAGATAGAATTTCTTGTCTGGTAATAACTTGCTTCTTTGGTGGTGAAAGCATGATAGGCTAGTTGGGCCTCCCCATAAAGAAATGGGGCCAATATCCATACCCACACATCCACAGGCCAGTCTTCACAGCTGGTGATGCACTCAAAGGTTTGTAGATTTGGTAGATTGTTGAGGGTCAGTCAAACAAAAAAAGAAAAGGCAGAGAGGGGGCATTTATGAAGTGGCATGAGCTCTGAGGTGGTAAAGTGGAGGCTCTAGGCCAGTTTCTGGGGCACTGCCTGTTGATGGAGACTGGTCTCAAGCAAGTCAAAAGTCAAGAAGCTTTTTATTCAGTCATTTCAACCATATATTGCTGACACAGTACATAGTGAAATGAAACATTGTTCCTCCAGGACCATGGTTCTACATAAAACAACATAGAGCTACATAAAAACATAGGTACAGAAAGCAACACAGAGTTAAGGACTGAAAGTAAGTTGTCCTAGCCACATAAAGTGCAACTTGTGCAACCTGAGTGCAGTCAGTGCAAGACAAAAGACGGTGCAGAAGGACAAAACAAAACACTACTGGACAAAAAAAACACAAGATCCGACCAGTGTGCATTCTGTATGTTGAACAGTACATTATGTAAAAGAGGGCTGTAAACACAGGGTTCTTGCAAAAATACAGTATTTACACTTCTGTTAAAGCAGCAATTGGTTGGGGAATGTGCTGTCCAAAAGAACAATTGAATGAATGTGCAAAACTGTGATTGAGTGAATATGCAAGTGTGTGTGTGTGTGTGTGTGTGTGTGTGTGTGTGTGTGTGTGTGTTTGTTCGGTTATGGGTGTTGAGGGAAGAAACGGTACGGTACCTTTTCCAAGATGGCAAGAGGCTGAAGAGTGTGTATGAGGGGTGTGTGGGGACATTCACAATGCTGGTGGCTTTGTGGATGTGATGTGTAAATGTTTGTGATAGAGGGAAGAGATGACTCCAATCTTCTCAGCTGTTCTCACTTTCCGCTGCAGGGTCTTGTGATCCTGACAGTGATTCAGTGATTCAGCTGCTCAGGATGCTCTGGTCCCTCCATAGCATGGGGGTAGTGTTAATTTCGTGACCTATTTTTTATTTAGTCTTAGTCTTAGTCTTGTGCCAAATGTCCTTGTTAGTTTTAGTCATATTTAGTCATTCACATATCTTTTTTGTTAGTCTTAGTTTTAGTCGACTAAAAGTCTTGTCATTTTAGTCTAGTTTTAGTCAAAAGAAAACTCAAGGTATCTTAGTCAAGTTTTAGTCGACTAAGTCTTTTAATTTTAGTCTAGTTTTAGTCAAAAAATTGTAGTCTTTTTCAAAATAACACATTATTACTGAGATTATTACTGATAAACATTTCAGTAAAAAAAGTGTTTCACATATGTTTCACTCGAACTTGACTGCACACCACATTTTTTACTTTATTGATACTGCTTTTAATCGTAATGCAAAGACAGTTCAGCGGGACATAAGCTGTCATGTACAATAAAAGAGCCTGTGCAGCGACAGGAAATATAATTTAACACAAAAAGCCTGCCTAGACCAAGGGTGGACTTGCGCTCAGTATTTTTTTATTATTTTTTTTGAGCGGCATGTGGACGAATTCATTCTATGCACACACTAAACAGCGCGAAGCCGCGAACTCGTTGTGAATATTTTAAAGGCGTAACAGCTGATGAAAAAGCAGAGACAATTGTAGACGTAAATGAAGAGAGATTTTATCTTAGTTTTTATTTTAACATGCATAACAACAATAATGCATGTTAATTTAGTCTTAGTCAGCGTTTTTGGACAGCGGTGCAGTCTTGTCATCGTCTCGTCTTAGTCATTAAAAAAAAAGGTTGTTGACGAACATATTTCGTCTCGTCTCGTCTGACGAAATTAACACTAGATGGGGGGAGGGATATGGGCTTTCCTCAGCCTTTGCAGGAAGTCGAGATGCTTCTGGGCTTTCCCAGGTGACCAGGTGAAGTTTTCTGCAAGATGAACGCGAAGGAATTTGGTGCTCTTGATGATCTCCATGGAAGATCCATTGATGTTCAGCAGAGAGTGGTCGTTCTGTGTTCTTCTGAAGTCAACAATCATCTCTTTACTCTTTTCAATGTTGAGAAAGGTCGTTGGCTCTACACCAGGCAGTTAGCTGTTGCACCTCCTCTCTGTATGCTGACTTGTCGTTCTTGCTGATGAGACCCAAAATGGTTGTTTCATCAGCCAACCTGATGATTTGGTTCGAGCTGTGCACTGCTACACAGTCATGAGTCAGCAGAGTGAACAGTAGTGGAATGAGTGCACATCCCTGAGTGGCACCAGTGCCTACTGTGGTGGTGCTGGAGATGCTTCCAGACTGACTGAGGTCTTCCAGTCAGGAATTCCAGGATCCAGAGGGAGGTGTTCAGGCCCAGCAGGCTCAGCTTCTTAATCAGGTGCTGAGGGATAATTGTGTTGAAAGATAATTGGGATAATTGAGGGATAACTGAGGTATAATTGTTGAACTGAAGTCTATGAATCTCAATAAATTAGAATGTCATGTTAAATAGTAAATCTTGTGTATTATATAAATTTAGTACTCACAGACTGAAGTAGTTTTTAGTCTTTGGTACTTTTAATTGTGATTTTGGCTCACACACAAAAACCCACCAATTCAAAAAGTTCTCAAAAAGTTTTAATATGGTGACATGCCAATCAGCTAATCATCTCCAAACACCTGCAAAGTTATCAAAATAATCTCTCAATTTGGTTGACTAGGCTACACAATCATGGGGAAGACTGCTGATCTGACAGTTGTCCAGAAGACAATCATTGACATCTTTAACAAGAAGGGTAAGCCACAAACATTCACTGCCAAAGAAGCTGGCTGTTCACAGAGTGCTGTATCCAAGCATGTTCACAGAAAGTGAAAGTGAGTGGAAGGAAAAACTGTGGAAGAAAAAGATGCTCAACCAACCGAGAATAATGCAGAATTTGGGTGAACTTCACAAGGAATGGACTGAGGCTGGGGTCAGTGCATAATGAGCCACCACACACAGATGTGCCAAGGAATTGTCAGAGGCGTCTTAGCTGGGCTAAGAAGAAGAAGGACTGGACTGTTGCTCAGTGGTCCAAATTCTTTTCAGATGAGATCAGGTTTTGTATTTCATTTGGAACCCAAGGTTATAGAGTATGGAGGAAGGGTGGAGAAGCTCATAGCCCATAGCCATAGCTTTGGCTTAGGTTTTTTTTAAACCAAAGTCACTGCACCCATTTACCAAGAAATTTTAGAGCACATCATGCTTCCTTCTGCTGACCAGCTTTTTAAAGATGCTGATTTAATTTTCCAGCAGGATTTGGCAAAAGTTGGTTAAATGACCATGGTGTTGGTGTGCTTAACTGCACACAAACTCACCAGACCAGAATTGCCAAAAGGAAAATGAGAAACAAGAGACCAAAAAATGCAGATGAGCTGAAGGCCACTGTCAAAGAAACCTGGGCATCCATACCACCTCAGCAGTGCCACAGACTGATCAGACTAAAGCAAAAGGAGCCCCTACCAAGAATTAAGTACATATACGGTAAATGAACATATTTTCCAGAAGGCCATCAATTCACTAAACATGTTTTTTTATTGGTCTTATGAAGTACTAAAATTTTTTAAGATAATTTCAAAATCATTACAGTTAAAAGTACCAAAGACTTAAACTACTTTAGTCTGTGTGTACTGAATTTATATAATACACGAGTTTCACTATTTGAGTTGAATTACTGAAATAAATGAACTTTTCCATGAAATTCTAATTTATTGAGATGCACCTGTAAGTGCCTTTATTGTCGAGGTGGGTGAGGAACAGATGGAAGGTTGGGGCAATGGTGTCATCCGTAGAGCGATTTTAATGATACACAAACTGCAGGGGGTCCAGTGAGGGACATGTCTTCTGATTCTTTGGGTCTGGCAGACCCAAAGGTGTTTCTCGCTGTTTACTGCTGATTGCAAGTGTCTTTGATAGTCCATTTAAGCGTACTCCCTGACACATTGGCTTTTCTGTTACTTCTGCCCAGAAAAAGGCTTTTTTGTATAACATTATTTTTCAGTTTGATAACCCATCCTTAGTAACATTTAAGGTTATTTGCTGGACTTGAACCACTTAGATTTCAATAAAAACTGGAAAATGGGGCTGTTCTAAACCTTTTAACCAATAGGGTTCATTCATTCATTCATTCATTTTCTACCGCTTATCCGAACTACCTCGGGTCACGGGAAGCCTGTGCCTATCTCAGGCATCATCGGGCATCAAGGCAGGATACACCCTGGACGGAGTGCCAACCCATCGCAGGGCACACACACACACACTCTCGTTCACTCACGCAATCACACACTACGGACAATTTTCTAGAGATGCCAATCAACCTACCATGCATGTCTTTGGACCAGGGGAGGAAACCAGAGTACCCGGAGGAAACCCCCAAGGCACGGGGAGAACATGCAAACTCCACACACACAAGGTGGAGGCAGGAATCGAACCCCCAACCCTGGAGGTGTGAGGCGAACGTGCTAACCACTAAGCCACAGTGCCCCCCACCAGTAGGGTTCATTCAGCTAATTATTTGGCAGTAGCACAGTTCATAAAATCATGCAGATACAGGCCAAGAGCTTCAGTAAGTTTTTATCTAACATCAAAATTGGGGATATTATGATCTCTGTGACTCTAACTGTGGGATAGTTTGTAACTGTAGCATTTTTGTGCCAAATGTGTGCTGCTTTGTGTATTTTATTTTGTGGTAATTTCAGACTCAACAATCTCTAATTGGTGTAAAAAAACAGAAAAATCCACCTCAGGGTTTGATATTCTGTGCATGCTAAGATGCTTTTCTGCTTACAGCAGTAGTAAAGAGTGCTTATTTGAGTTCTTCTCTTACATGAGTTATTGAGACTCTACTGCTCCTGGCATCAATCAAATTGGCCTTTTTTTTCTGTTCTTTCATATCAGTAGGACCCAGAGATTTCTTGGTATTATAGGATTACAGGATTTCAGAACATATACCTTTCTGGCATTTAGCAGACACACTTATCCAGACTGACAATTTATACAACTAAGCAATTATTTACTTAATTCATTTATGGGCCTTGCTTAGGGGCTCAGCAGTGGCAGCTTGGTGGACCTGGGATTTGAACTCATGACCTTCAAATTAGTAGTCCAGCACCTTAACCAGTAGGCTACCACATCCCAGACATTTTAGCACTATCAAGCTTAGTCCATTTAATGTCACAAAGATCACACTATTTTCCTGTGAAAATTAGTTAACATTAGTGAGTATTTGTATTAAAGTGGACAGTGTGTGTTGCCCGAGTAATAACATTTTATTTTACAAAAAAATTATAGTAATTAGTTTAGTTTGTTAAATTAATTTGAGTTGGATTGCTTTGTGAAACACGGCACAATCTTCAGACATACTCGCTTGAAGTAGCTGCTATTATCAGCCTGACAATTATACCCTAACTTGTGTCACCTGCTGCACATTAACAACCCAGTTTAAAACAAAGGGGGGAAAAAAAAGGGTCTTTTCTCAATTTGTCTTCTGATTGTTGAAAGGTATTTTTATGAGCATGCTAAACTAATTTTTAAAGTCAAATCACAAAACTGTGTTTTAAATAGTTTTGACAATACTTTTGCTGTTTTCAGGTCAGTCAGATTAAGATCTGTAAGAAGATGAGCAAATCAGAAAAACCTCTGTCAACACTATGGGGTAGGTATCTTGGATATTTTTCTATTATCTTTGCTTATGTTGTTGTTGTTGTTTTAAAACCCCTAAATGTCATATGTCCCCTGCATTGTGCAGGATTCTTTGTAGCCTAATCTATTTGCTCTTAATTTAGGCTGTGAACTAAATGAGTCAAATAAACAAGAGTCTTTCAAGACGGATGACACAAATCATCAACACCAACTTGCATTAAGAACAGTAAGCTCTATAACTGTGACATGAATTAGTTTACTTGTGTTCATGTGGTCAGATAAAATGTTCTTTTTAAACTTCTTAGATGTGCTTGGGCCACACTGCAAAAGATGAGTTTAACATTGTTGAATTGGTAACTGGGGAGGGTGATGATGCCAAAGGTGTGCCAATTGCCACTCTACATGCCAAGTCAATGCCTACAGTAAGTGATTTTTTTATTTTATTTTTTTTTTTTGTGCTTAAAGGCTTTTAAATTAATGTTCCTATCAATTTTGGTTAGGTCAACTTGTCTGGCTTAGACTTGCATCCTCCTGTGACCTTTCGGCTGAAGCATGGCTCAGGCCCAGTGTTTGTTGGTGCAGAACATGTAGCCTGTAAGTTTGTGCTGGCCTTAATTTAACTTTACAATGCCTTTTTGAAGTTGAACAGTATATACAATAATATTTTTCTAGTGGAAGACTATTCAGATGAAGAAATGGATGAGCTGGAGGAAGAGGTTGAGGAAGAGGAGGAAGATATTGAGGAGTCCCCTGTGAAGAAAGTTACAAAAAATGGTGCTGGCAAAGTAAGGCTGAACTTCAAATGACCTTGCTTGCATTTATAGCTGTTTCAGTATTCTGATGCTAATTTTTCTCTATCTCCACAAAGAGAAAGAAGCCAGAAAAGGGGGAAGATGAAGGGTAAGCTCCAGAGGGTTTTTTTTTTTTTTTTTTGTGTATTGCTTTCCCTCCAGTGTTCCAACTAATTACCACTAAATGTGTTTTGAAAAATTTAGTGAAACATCAGAAGGTGAAAATAATCCCCCTAAAAAGGTAAGCCAAGTGACTTGATTTTACTTGAAAATTGAACTTTACCATTTTAAGAGGGTTTTTTTTTTTTTTTTTTTTCCCTTTCCTTTTCCCCCCCTCCCCTTTTTCTGCAGGGAAAAGGAAGGGGTAGAAAGCCACTGGCTGCAAAAGTTTGACCAAGCAAGAGTAAAGGATTAAACAATGCAAGTTGAACAACTTGATTCAAAGTCGTCTTTAGCACTTCAATTCTATAGCAATTGTAACAATGCCTTTTGAAGTACAGATTTTGAAATGCTTGTCTTGTATTGCAACTATATCCTGGCTTTTTATTAATAAAATTGCAAAAGAAAAGCTTCCCAGTTGTCAGACATAAAGGAACTGAGTGAGATGGTTGACTTTTGTGCTGTTCAAGTACAATGTTTAAAATGAAACACGAGATTACTGGTTTGGTAATTCCCCGCACCCCCCAACATGCACTGTTTAAATACAGTAGAATTTGTAGCATATTTCTGTAAATACTAATGGGTTGACTGAGGGTTGCAGCTGTGACTGAGCGGTTTATGGATGCTGCAATAAAAGGATTTTCTGCCTTTTTTTTTTTTTGAATAATTCTGCTGAATAAAGATTACTTTTTCATAATTATGAACTTTTTTTTTTTTTAAATAATTGAAACATTTTCCAGATTCACTGAATATATACAACTTGAATTGTTTCCTTTAAAATCTTTTATTTGTGTATACAGTGATACTGTACAGGAGCATGGTCATGGTGCTTCAACAATGATGGTTACTGCAGTCATGGTAGAACTAGTACTTTTTTTTGTTCCTTTGACAGAACTTATGCTTGAGGAATTTATTTTCAAACTTCCTATTATTTTGTAATAATTTCCATGTAAGGGAAAGACTCCACACAATTCCATATGTTCAGTCGACCTCCGCTTTCCTCAAATACTTTTTCATCACTGAATTGACGTCCCCCTCACTTCCTTCAGCCTCTAGCCTCTTTTCTTGTGGTCCACTCCAGTGCTGAGAGCCTTCGGAATCAGAAGAGTCTGAATCGGAGTCCTTGCATGATGCCCTGGAGGGTGGTAGTGCACCAAAGTGCACACTTAAGGCACGGCGTTGACCGCCTCTGGAGCTGCTACTTGCTAAGCTGCTTATAGACTGTGATCTACGAATGGCTGGGACAATGTCTGAGTTGGTGTCCCCTAAATTGCTTCCAACCCTCTCTTTGTCAGTTTTGGGATTACCTAGAAGACGTTGATTCTGAAAGACAAGTGGTTCTGACCCAATTAGGGCTTCACCATCACTTTCAGCAGCCAGACCCCTAAACAACTGGTGGCGGATTGGATGATGGGTGCTTAGGGCAGGCAGGGATTTACTACCAGAGTCCTCTTTTTCTTTCAGGACAGAGAGGTTAGGAATTTGCTTGGCAGACAATACTGATGTGAGTGAGTCACAAGAGCCAAAGCGGTTTATCTTGCTCATAGTGGATGTGTTTGAGGTGTCTGTTGGCATGGATTCAGACAGGGAGCGCAGGCTAGAAGAATGGGGAAGGAGAGGGCTAGGCATTTTCAGGATGCCAGGACGCACTAACTCCTCCAAGCCCTCATTTGTGTCTGGGGAGAGCATGAGGGCTCGGCGGCGCAGGCTGGAGGCTGCTGTGGGCTGATAAATTGGTAGTGATACTGTACTGCCCTCATCCACTTCTGAACTTTTGTCCCACCCAGCCCGCTTTTTCCGTAAGCCATCTAGTAGCTCAGATAATGCAGTTGACGATGTTGCCCTAGGCAGTCTAGAGTTTTCAGGTGGATCGTCCTCTAGTTCCTGAGAACATGATCTGGGAAAATACAAATGAAAGTCAATTGTTTTGTTCAAGTTGTAAGGAATATACAGAAGCAAAAATTCACTTCAAATGTCTTTGGGGATTTAACAGGGGTCTAAAGCATATAGGCTTGCTTTGTGGAAATTACCTGTAGCTGCTGGTGCTCATTGCATCTGTGACTGACTGGGAACCAGTGGTGCTTCCAGCATATGAAGATACTCCACCTCCACAGCTCCTCTGACCCCCACGTGACTCTCCTAGCCAACGGCGTATGCCCATGCCAGCTTGGTCAGAACCAATGCTGGAGCCCACACTGGATGCGTTCTCCCTGCCAATGTTTTTCAGAGAGCTTTAGTGCAAAACTAGCTACAGTACTTTTGTATCATCACAGTATTGATCATTCATTTGCCAAATGTTTACCACCATATACATTTATGTTGTTAGTAGTTAGTTAGTAGAAACACCTTATTTGACCGTTTTAGACTCTCTGATCAGAAAGCAGATTGATTAGTACTGTGCTGAATGCAAACAAAACATGAATGAAACATGAATTCAAGGCCTGCAAAACCCACAGATCAAGTAGTTTCACATTTAAGTGGTTAACATTACAACGTTTTTCAGTTGTCGTAAGTAAATGTGCCATTTGAATAAGCAGTGCCAACCTGGCTCTATCATGGAGCTTGGGCTTTATATATCCAAGCAGCTTATAAATACAAAGGTAAAATGACACATCTGTCTACTTTCTTCCCATCCATAGTTGACAGAGCATTGAGTTTATCATTGCTGGTGTAAGAAATTACAGATAAATGCACCCAGATTCCACTCCAAGATACACATAGAAATGAGCTCATTCCTAAAAAGGCTTACATATCATAAGGTAATATGTTTAGAACTCTAGGAGCAGCAGCAGGACATCAAGGATCGCCAATAATGAACGTGTCTACGTGACCGTGATTAACATTTAATATGATCATGGTTGATAATTGTAACAATACCAAGCCAAGGTGTACTGTACTTGACCATAATTAACATTTAAAGACATCTGGCTAGACAACAAGGTGTATCCCAGCCATTTGGGAGACACTCGGTTCTTAAACTCAATACACATTCAAAGCGGAACCTCATTTAAACTACAAAGAGGAAACCATCATAAAATGCTTGAGCATGATTTGTCCTGTGTTCTTACTGACTCCGATGAACCCAAAGTACTTCATGTATTTTGTCACTGCTATGTTGGAATAAACTTTTTGTTCTTCATTAAGATCTTCACCCTCATTGTTTTATTTTCTTACATTTTTTATTTCTTACACTGGTGACCTGACAGAAGAAGCATATATAGGAAAAACCTTATTGTTAAAGCTATAGGCAGTGTGTGTTTGTACGGTATATCCACTGACTGAGGAAATAAAAATACCCATTTACGAGCATTTAGAAAAAATTTAATTCATGCAATGCAGAGATGTAAAACTGTTTATATTGATTCTAGACCATATATAAGGTAGTTTTAAATGGCCAGTGGTGCTTTCAGGATACAAAGACATTCATACCCTTATGATCACAAAAGTAGTGACTGCTATGTTTTGCAACAATAAGCTAACTATGCACCTTGTTGTTTGACAAAAGAAATATAGATGCCATAATCATTTGTGTTCAAATTAATAATCTATTAGCAATAAAATGGTTGCATCAATCATTTAGCCTACCATAAACATAGCTAACATTATTATTAGTTAGTCAAGTATTTGTATAATCTAGAAAGCTAAATTTTGTTTTGTTTTTTTGTCCAGGTAAGAAAATGAACAGATGGTCAAAACAAGTGCAAGAGGAGCATTCTGTTAAGTATACAGTATAAATAAAACATACAGTCATGTGAGAAAATTAGGACACTCCATGAAAGCCTGTGGGGTATTTTAATAGTTAAACATTTTGAGCATTTTATCCTCATTTTAACAATAGTGGAAAATTCAATAAATATATAACTAAACAAATAAAACCAAAGAAAGGTTTTTTTAACGAACTGTAAAATGTAATTTAAAAAAAAATCTTATTTCTTGTGAGGAAAAAGTAATGACACCCCCACATTTATTTGTTCTTAAAATTGATAAAATTACCTACAGGTGCATCACATCAGGTGCAAATTATTACAGAATTTTTTGATATTGTTCCAGAACATTTAGAAAGAATTTGTAATCAGCCAGTCCACTGTCCAAAACTCTTTTGCAAGTGGAGAACATTTAAAACAACTGCCAACATGGCCAGGTCAGACCATTCAAGCAAATTCACAACAAGAGCAGACTGCAAGGGTGTAATGCTTGAAGAAGTCTCCAAATACCCTAAAATATCAGCACGGGACCTCTTGCTTCATTTGATGTCAAAATGCATGAATCTACAACCAGAAAGAGCCTGCAAAATTTTAATTATCATGGGAGGTGTGCAATGAGGAAACCTTTGCTGTCTGAAGACTGAAGTTTGCCAAAGATCACAGAGACAAAGACCATGTCTTCTGGAATAATGTGCTACATACATAATGTAACATAACAGAGGGCATGTTTGGTGTAAACCAAATACAGCATTTCAGCAAAAGAACCCCATACCAACTGTGAAACATGAAGGTGGAAGTGTTATGGTTTGGAGTTGCTTTGCTGCAGCAGGACCTGGCCAGATTATCATCATAGAATCCACTATGAATTCTACATTTTATTAGAAGGTGCTTGAGGAACATGTGAGACCATCTGTCAAAAAATTTAAGCTGAAATGTAACTGGACCTTGAAACATGACAAGAACATACCAGTAAATCCACCAAAGACTGTCTGTACAGTAAAAACCAGAGAATTCTAGAATGGCCAAGTCAAAACACAGATCCAAATCCTAATGAGATCCTGTGTGATGAATTGAAACGGACTGTGCATGAAAGAAAACCCTCAAATATCACACAGGATTGGAGAAAACTTTTTTCCAGTTGATGTCAGAAACTGGTAGATGGTTACAAGAAACATCTCATTGAGGGTATTTCAGCCAAATGGGGAAACACTAGCTATTAGGGCATCGGGTGTCCTAACATTTTCCTCAGTTGAAATACTCATTTTGTTGATTTCTTTTGTTTAATAAGTGAAAAGATTTTTTTTTTTTTGTTTTTTTTTTGTTTACAAGCAATTACATCACTTAAAACAAGATCAAAATTGACATGTTGACATTTTTTATTAAAGAACTTAATATTTAATAGGATGTCCTAATTTGTTCACATGACTGTATGTGCTATTCACAATATAGATCACATATTTTTACTTCTTTATCCAAATCCTTCTATTTGCATTCTAGACAGATAATGATTAAAAAAAAATCCCCCAAATGTCTGTTTTTATAGAAACACCTGCTCACCTCTTATAGCAGTAATATTGTAGTATCCAAAAAAAACCCATTCTGATTATGAATACATAGAAAATTACAACCATTTTGTGTACTTGGTTACTTGCATACTTGGTGGAAGCATATGGAGGATTTTTTGCAGTTATAGCTCATAAGCATATACAATGTTCTTTATTATTACTCTTTTGAAATGGATCTTGCCATCCATTCTTGCATATGTTGTTAGTTGTTTTTTCCCTCCCAAAGAGCATGAACAATAATTATGTGTAGCGCAAATGCTGCTGTATGCTGCTCAGAGATAAAACATAGCTTAATATCAGCAGGCTTTAGATCCAAGCTTCAAAGTCATGCTGCCTGAAAAGATTCTGTATCCCAGAACCCATATTCATGCCATCAGACCCAACACTAACAGGACAGGGGAAAAGACTAAAGGAGGGCAAGGGAATGCATACATTTCTCTCTTTCTAGAGAATGACTCCACAGCAGTCTGTACACTGTGTAGCAAAAAAAAGAGAGAGAATGAGTGACAGAGTGAGTGAGAGAAAGAGTTGGCAGTGCCAGGGCAGGTAAAAGTAGGTTTATGATAACCAAATAAAGAAAATTATATTAATTATTCATGAGGAAAAACCCTAGTTCTCTCAGAGAACCTACAGAAACTCTAGGAAGGTCATACCTTTCTGTGTCACTTTCATCACTTGACTCCACCTCCTCCAGGGCAGCCTGTAGATCAGCAATACGTCGGATTGATGTCTCCAGATCGGCTTGTAGAGTCTGACGCACTGCACTAAGCTCTTCCACTTGCATTTCCTGGGAAGAGTCCAAGAAATACATTTTCAATCATTTTCCATTCGTACTTTTCTATTCTACAGTATGTAAAACAACATTCAATGTTTCGATTGCTTCAATTCAGCCTATCAGCCTAAACCCAGTTTAACCTAAAATAGGTTGTTTTCTGTTGTTGATTTTGTTTTGATAAAGTATGGATTTATTAAATTACAACATTTACAGTAAAAAACAGTAATGTAAGTATAGTAATATAAGTAATAGAATTTGATCATTTTCTTTATTTAATCTCCAGCTCTGGCTCTAGGCTCCTGACCAGATGTCTTCTGTCTATGATTAATTCCTATTGTCTCCTCAAGGTTATTGATACAAGAAGTCTTTCCATTCCTCACATCTCCATGACAACTGCACCCCCACCAGTGGCACCTCCTTGCCTTCTCCAATAATCTAGAGAGTAACACAATGTGTGTGTGTCTGTGTGGTTGCAAACATATAATATGATTCAAATATGATTACTTGTTCTTGCAGTATATAAGCATTACAATAACAATGCAATTCAGTTCATCTTAATGTGTACATTAACATTCATAACTACATGTATCTGATTTTTCCATAATTGTTGGATCTCCTCACAGCTTTAACTCAGGTTTTTTGAATGATTTTATCCTCATGCATAATTATGAACATGCCCTTTTTTTTCTCTCAAGAAATGTGCTCTTGTTGCTGCAGCCCAGGATCGATTCCCGGGCAGAGAGCTAACCCTAACTCTAGTGCTGGTCCCAAGCCCAGATAAAATGGGAGGGCTGAGTCAGTAAGGGCATTCGGTTTAAAACCTGCACCAAAATCTAATATAAGGTTCATATGTGCTCTGCTGTGGCAACCCCGAACACAGAGCAGCAGAAAGACCAATACCTTTTTATCTCAAGACTTCAATATCATCAATATTTATAAAATTATATTCCCAGTCAACAAGCAATTTAGAGAGGTAACGTATACCTAAAGGACAGTAGCAGATGCCAAAATGACTATCAGTGTCTGCTTGTTCAAAGAGAATGTTGAACATATCAAAGATCTATCAAAGGCCGAACATCCAATACTGCAGAATAAGTATTTTCTGGTTTTTTTCATTTTTAAGTAAGAGTATTTGTTAATATTTGGTGTTTTGGTTGCTAAAATATCTGCTTGAAGAAAATTCACAGTCTCTGTGTTGATTCAGGTTCTGCAAACAGGAGAAAAAAATGAAATAATGTGGACAACCAATATCCACCAAGAACCCCACACCACCCTTGCTCTAACAATACTTTTAGCCCATTTGAATAAATCTGCTTGATTTTTAAGGGTGTAACTTGCATTTCATAACTTGCAGCATGTATTTCCTGATATTTACATATAACTGTGGAAGTCACCTTATAACCTGCCATCTTTGGTGGCAAAGCAAACAATTTTCAGCTGATTACTGGAAAAAAGTATCTATTGCTACCCATTATACCTACCCACTAATACAACCAAACTGTTGAGTCCTTCGTTTGTAATGCTTTTCAACCTTTCAATGCTTTTCAACTTCTTTTAGTTGTTGTCTGTTTTGGGGGGCTCCCCTTTAGGGCTAATTATCCCACTGAATTTCTTAGAGAATTTGCAGATTTTCTTTCAGACCTATTGATTAATTTTGATAAAGCGTTAATTGTTGGAGATTTTAACATTCACGTTGACTATACAAAACGATGCTTTAGGACTTAAATTTATGGTGTTACTAAACTCATTTGGGCTTAAACAAAACATCACTAGATCAACTCATCGTCATAATCATAAACTAGATTTAATTATATCACACACAATAGATTTGACTGATACAGATCATAACTCACAAACATCACAGACCATTACCTCATACTGTACACACTACCTGTAGAACAGACTAACCGTGTCTCACCATGTTATAGAGTTGGTAGAACTATTATTCTGACCACTAAAGACAGATTCACGAATAACCTGCCTGATCTGTCTCAAGTTCTTTCTATACCCTCAAGATTACATCTAGATGTAATGACTAATAGCATAAACATTATCTTCACAAGCACATTAGACACTGTTGCCCCCGATTATCCGATTAAAGAAGGTTAGAGACAAAACACCTGCACCATGGTATAATAGTCATATTCACACCTTCAAGAGAGCAACCCATAACCTCGAGCAAAAGTGGAGAAAAAAGTAAATTAGAGGTTTTTAGAACTGCATAAAAGGACAGTATGTCTAGCTATAGACAGGCTTGAGATTCTTCACTGATATCAGGAACAAAATAGTTGATGTTCAAGCCCTGACAGCATCTAATGTCCCAGTCTCACCTAAAGCTCTACACTCACAACTACAGTGCTTTACATGTATAGGACAGGAAAAGCTAGATAAACTTATTACCACAGCTAAATCAGCAACATATGTGTTAGATCCCATTCCAACTACATTACTGAAAGAAGTGTTACATACAGTACAGCTGGTGAGCCTCTTCTTAATATTATTAACTCCTCATTGAGGTCACGTTCCTAAATTCTTCACGTTGGCAGTTATTAGGCCCCTCATTAAGAAACCTAATTTAGATCCTAATGAACTATCAAATTACAGACTCATTTCAAACCTTTTGTTTATGTCTAAAATATTAGAAGGAGTTGTGTCTGTTCAACTGTGCTCCTTCTTACAAGAGAAGAATATCTTTAAAGAGTTTTAGTCAGGTTTCAGGCCACATCATAGCACAGAAACTGCACTTGTTAAAAAATGACTCGTTCTTTTTGACTTGGTCTTGCATCTTAGTGCTCCATTTGACTCTATAGATCACAACATTCTCCTAGATTGCTTACAAAATTACACAGGTATTTAGGGACATCTTTAAGATGGTTTAGAACCTACCTGTCTGATCAATACCATTTTGTAGATTTAAATGGAGAATATGTTATAGGACCTCTTCTTTACTCAATATACATGCTTCCCTTGGGAAACATCATTAGAAGGCATGGGATTAGTTTCCACTGTTATGCTGATGATACCCAGTTCTAGATCTCATCAAAACTAAATGAAGTACCTAAATTGTGTAATTTAACTGAGTGTGTTATAGAGACAAAATATTGGATGACCTGGAATTTTCTGTTGTTAAATTCTGATTAGGACAGAAATACTACTCATCGGTCCAAAAACCAGTACATTTTGAAGCTCTTAAAATTCATCTTCCATTTAGAGAGATGTACTGTTACTACTAGCTCAGCAGTGAAAGACCTGGGTGTTTTATTAGACAGCAACTTGTCTTTTAATAATCATATCGCCCATATAAAAAAATCAGCCCGCTTTGACCTTAGAAAGATTGCCAAGCTGAGAAACATCCTATTTTTATCTGATGCTGAGAAGCTAGCTCATGCATTCATGTCCTCTAGACTGGACAATTGTAATGCATTACTAGGTGGTTGTCCTGCATCTTAAATAAGTAGGCTACAGTTAGTCCAAAATGCAGCTGCCAGAGTTCTTACCAGAACAAGAAAATATGATCATATGACACCAATTTTATCATCTCTACACTGGATACCTGTTAAGTTTAGAATTGATTACAAACTGCTCTAAATGGTTTAGCTCCCATGTATCTAACCAGTCTACTAACACGCTACATTCATTCATGCTCTCTGAGATCACAAAACTCAGGACTTCTGGTAGTTCCCAGAATATCAAAATCTACTAAAGGTGGTAGGGCGTTTTCGAATTTAGCTCCCAAACTGTGGAATAGCCTTCCTGATAGTGTTCGGGTCTCAGACACACTTTCCCAGTTTAAATGTAGATTAAAAACCTATTTCTTTAGTCAGGCGTACACATAATACTTCCAATAATCTTGTGCTCTAAATGCATGCACATTATCATCTTGTGCTCGCTAATATTGTATTGTATGTATGTAATAATGATGTACCAGCTACAGTTGAACTTTGCTTCACAAAATATTCAGGCATGCTAAGAGGAGATGCCAACTACATGTGGTCTTTGAGGACAACAATCTCCTAACCAATACAACATATGTCAGACTGTATATTTATAATCACACCGTCCAGTGTCACCCAAATGAGGAAGGGTTCCTCTCACGGTTTCTTCCTTCACCTCAGGCTTGGTCATTGGGGATAAATACAAACACATTTAAATATATCTAATATTACTCTTGAATTTTTGTATAATATTAATTTTTATATGAATTTTTTGTTTTATGTTCTGTAAAGCTTCCCTGAAACAATATCCATTGTTAAAAGCGCTATACAAATAAACTTGAATTCTGAATTTAGTTCTGTTCGGGAGGCGAAATCCATGCATAGTTGGCTTAAGCTATGATGATTGACTTGTCCAATCTAAAAACTTTCAATTTCCCCCTTACATCTTGAATAAGGATTAGGCTAGCTCATTTGGGAAGCAGCAATGCAAGCCCAAACTTGTGCTATTGGTTGTTTAAATATTATGGCCAAACTCCCAAACAGCTACATACATATGCCTTTCCATGTTGTACATGCATGTTTAAGAGAAGTACAAATGTGGTCTTTGCATGCAGGCATTCACTGCCAAAAAGGAGGTACCCAGGTGATTCTCACCACCCTGGCAATTATGAGGGATGAAATAGAGCCACACTGACTGAACCACACAGAGCCAAATATTATTGACAACAAATTGGTATTATCTGCATTATGCTATCTGTAACTGTCTTGGCCCTATAGAAAGAAGCACAAAGGATTTAAGCAGAGATGATAAAATTCATGTGTGTGTGTGTATGTGTGAGAGAGAGATAGATTACCAGCTCCATGCGCCGACGGCTACTCTCCTGCTCTCTGAGGCTTAGATCCTCCATCTCTAACCTCATGTCTGCCAGCCTCTGCTGGTAGTAATGTGAGTTCTCTCTTTCTCTTGCCTCAGCCTGAGCAGACTGCTCCAGCTCCTCACCCATCTTCAGCACACTGTCCCTCAGACGTAGAACTAGAACCTATACAATGCAATCACACCAGCAAGTAAAATAACTAAAATACAGTGTATGTGGAGGTCCATCCAGTGTTTCTCAATACTGCAAAAATCTGATTGAACACATTAGCAAATCACCCCTTTCTAGTTAATTTGTGTGCCAAAGAAAGAAAGATGCTGTCTAACCCTGTAGTCTTACACTTATAACCTTCTTACAGCCTACACTTATAACCTGAATCTTTAGCGTTTAATGGGTCAAGGTTGCTATTTTCATAGGTATTTACATAATACATACTTTGTCCTCCAATGGGACAAAGAACCTTTTTCTGACATATGTACAACTGTACAATAAAGTATGTTAATACAAATATTATTTTTTTACAAAGTCTGCTGCTTCTGTATTTTTAGATCTTTTGGTCAGATGTTACTATAGTGTACTGAAGTATAATAAGCATTTCATAATAGTCAAAGGCTTTTATTGACAATTCCATTAAGTTTATGCAAAGTATTTGCAGTGTTGATTATTGTGAGTGAGCGCACTCCCTTGCCTGAGAAGCAAGCGTACATGTGAATGGGCTCAGGTTGCTTTAATGTTCACCTTTTGTTCTCCGGACAACTTTTTTCCGGATGCTCCTAACAAACGGAAAAGTGATTCATCAGAGAACAACTTTACCCCAATCCTCTTTGATAATCCCCTTTGCAAAATATCAGTCTGTCCCTGATATTGTCCCTGAAGTGGATTTTTTGCTGCCCTTCTTGACACCAGGCCATCATCCAAAAGTCTTTGCCTCACCGTGTGTGCAGATGCACTCACACCTGCCTGCTGACATCCATAAGCAAGCTCTGCACTGGTGATGTTCTGATCCCACAGCTGAATCAACTTTAGGAGATGGTCCGAGCGCTTTCTGGAAATTCTTAATGATCCGATAAATGGGTGATTTAAGCGCAGTCTTACTAGCAGCAAAGTCCTTGCCTGTGAATCCCTTTTTGTGCAAAGCAACAATGACTGCATGTGTTTCCTTGAGAGTAACCATGTTTAACAGAGAAAGAAAACTGATTTCAAGCATCAACCTCCTTTTAAAGTCTGTTATTGTAACTTAATCATCATCACAGTGTGATCTCCAGCCTTGCCCTCGTCAACAGGCTCACAAGAGTGAGAGAGAATCACTGACATGATGTCATCTGGTGATTTTGTGGCAGGGCTGAAATGCAGTGTCATTTTCATGGCAAAGAGGGACTTGAGGCAGCAAAAACTGAGGCAGCAGACTTTGTGAAAATTAATATTTGTGTCATTCTCAAAACTTTTGGCCATGGGTGGATATCCCACATGGTTCCAGTCTACCAAGCTGATGATTAGTGTAGTGGATACTTCTGTCCGCTCTCACCTCAAATCTCTTGACCTGGCCTCTCTGGAACTCCAGTTTGTTCTCTAGGTCACACACACGTGCCTCTTGCTTGCTCACAATACTCCGGGCCACTGTGGAAGACTCCAGGAACTGCAAATGTGCTGAACTTGTTTGCAGCTAAGAGGTGATGAACCAAGGGTGAAACAAAATGAGGTATAACAAATAAGATTTTTAGTGATAAACTGACACTAATAGGCTGGAGTGTGTCTAAATACCATAATGCACTAAACTTTCATCAGGTTCTGTCAACCTTCCCTCGTACAGAAACCGTGTGCATATTCGTTCATTTCTGTATACCATGTCCAGTCTAACCTGCTCCTGTAGCCTCTGTTTCTCCTTCTTCACTTCTTCAAGCTCTGCCTGAAGCTCCCGTATCTGAGCGATGTCACTAGAAGACTAAGGATTTAAACCCAAAGCAATGTTGGATTTCTTTTGTGACTTTTCAATAATTAGTGCAGACATATACCATTAAGCTAAATCCATATACATTGTGCATTCACACACAGACACACCTGAGCAATAAGTGCTTTGTGTTTCTTCATGAGCTCATTGAGGTCCTCTTGGTCTTCCTCCAGCCTCTTCAGGAAGTCGGTCTTCTCATGCTGCAGCTGAGTCAACTGTTCATCCACCTAAGAAACAAGAAAAACTACTGAGTGAAGGCCATTTTATATGCTTTTTCTATCTGTATTAATTAAAAAAAATTCTCACCAGGCTCTTCTGTTTGCAGATGCTCTCCAGCTCCAGCTGAGCATTCTCCAGCTCCATGGCAAGAGTTTTCTGCACAGTCTCAGCCTCTAAACGCCGTGCCTCACTCTCCTCCAGCTAATACACACAACCACATGTTCACACTTCATATCGGAAAGAGTTCAAAATCACCTGGCGTGCCATGAATAGAAGCTATTAATAACTATTTCTTTTCTATTTTAATTACTTTTTTGGATGTTCTGTGTAACTTGTAGGAATGTGGGTAAGATTTTCTATATTTTATGAAAAGCACCTTGAAACTCAGTAGTATATTTTATTTAGCGCTGTTACACCTGTTATTTTCAGTATGGAGGTTTTCAGTTCTGATGTGCTCAACATCTTCAAATTAAATTTAACATAAGACAACCTGAGTAAATACAAGTTACTGTTTGTAAATAATTAGTTATGTTATTTCTGAAAATAAAGTTAGCAAACATCAACTGGCCATGTTGGAAAATTACCCTCCATTTACACAATCAACCAGTTAAATTTTATTAATAATTCATACAAATTTAATTCATAATTGGGTTGTTAGAGTAGACACACCCAGGCTTGGTTACTGCCAGTCCTCTTCATTTAAACATAACTTAAATAGAACATTAATACTAAAACATCACAGAACAGTTTCAGCAATGTTTCTAGCAATGTAGGTTAAAGCTCCTGAAACATTATTTCCCTATTTTCATTCATTCATTCATCTTCTACCGCTTATCCGAACTACCTCGGGTCACGGGGAGCCTGTGCCTATCTCAGGCGTCATCGGGCATCAAGTGCCAACCCTTCGCAGGGCGGGGGAGACCGGGGGAGGAAACTCCCGAGGCACGGGGAGAACATGCAAACTCCACACTCACAAGGCGGAGGCGGGAATCGAACCCCCAACCCTGGAGGTGTGAGGCAAACGTGCTAACCACTAAGCCACCGTGCCCCCTATTATGTTTTATGTTTCAGCATATTAGGAAATGGTACTGGAGTGTTTGTGTATTAGTGGCAATTTCTGTATAAGATGTCTTCAATATAATTTATTACTATTTTTCTTTTCTACCTCATGTAAAAAAATAAATAAATAAATAAAAATAATACAGTACTGTACATTGTACACATTTTTAAAAGTTTTTTTTTTTTTTTTGTCTTGTTACAGCATAACTGAGGGGCTGAACTGCAGTGAGCAGAAATGTTCCATAAACACCTACCTGATAGTGCAGTCTCTCCAAATGCTCCTTGGTTCCTGGGGCCTGGCACTGACCAGTTTGTTCCATAGTGGACAGAATAAGCTGGGCATCACTGAGCAGAGCGTGGGTACGCTTTAAGTCTCGCCTGAGTCGCTTTTCCACATCAAAATCTCTGTGTCCCACCTGAGATGGAAAAACCAAAAGAAGAAATTTCAACTACCTCCATGCACAAGAAAGAATGACAAAAATCTATTGCTAAGGTATTATTTATCAGTTTCACCATATTCTTTTTATAACTGTTACGACGATTCATCTTTATCTTCACCAAGACCAAGAAAAAAAGGCAAACAGAGGTCAAATAATTTGTCTGGTTCTGTTTGATTAGATACCGCTGGCAATAGGATGTTAATATTTTGGCACTTATTTGGTTAATCTGATGTTCAACATGAGCTTGAATATGCAGTTATAAGTCTATAATCTAGAAACAAGAATCTATATTTAAATATGTTAGACTTTTATTTAATTCTAAGGCAAATGTCTGTGGCTAATGTTTGCAGTACAGTATATACTGGACTGATTCGCAATGACAAAATATAAACCGATCAAATGGCAGTGGAATAATGTACTGCTGGAGAAAATAAACAGAGTAATAAAGGATATTACATTGTTTGTGTGTGGTACAGAATCACGGTGAGAGAAGATTTATGCTTTTTTTTTTTTTAATCATATTGCAATTTGCTCAGTGATGAGAACAGAGACAGCAATGGTATGTTAATGTACCTGTATGATAATGATATGTCTTAAATCTGTGTTCAATTGCACAGTGAATGAAAATGTATTACCTTTGATTTTTAATAACTGTGACTGGTATAACATAGATGGAGGTGTGTGTTTCTGTGTGTGTACAGTATGTTAGTCTGTCCCACTGTCTTGCATTACCTGTTCACACAGAGTTGCGATCAGTCCTTCTAAGTCATGTTTCTCATGCACCACCATCTGTTTTTCTTCATATTCTTGTTCCAGCTGCATCTCTAACTGCCTGAGCTGAAAGCACACACAATAGCACACACAACACACACATATATACAAACATTTAAAATCAAATTGCATTTCATTCCTCCCGTCCCTTCTTTTATCAGTCCCCACCCGTCTCTGTGAAGATTTCTGCACATCCTCTAATTCTTCGTCCTTGTCCTCCAGCTCCTTCTGATGGATTTGTTTCATTCTCTCCATCTCCATCTCAAAGCGCAGATGTACCTTGAGGGAAAAAGAGAAAGAGAGAAAGTCATCCTCTATAAGTGTGCCACAGATATCATCATAAAAACCAGCAGGCAGTAGACCATCTTGAAAGCCTGTTAGCTTAGCAATGTCATTAAGTATCACAGCGCAAGATAAAACTAGAATTACTGTTGCCATTTTTGGATTTGTTATCAGATTTGCACTGCAGGATGCTGGAGAATTTGCATGCAGATTGTCCTGTTAATGTGAACAGCCATTTTATATCGTAGAGGGTGGATTTAACAAAAATCGTTCAAGGAAAATCAGAAAGAGAGATTAAATAACTCATAAATAAAAAAAAAGAACATTTTTACATTTATATTTAGGGCATATTAAAGAAGTTTTTAATGCATCACATTTAAAAGGTTAACTTTGGTTACACATAAAGGTTACTGCAAAAGTCATTAGTTTAGCTGAAGAAGCAATGCTACCTGTTCCTGTTGATGAATTTTGGATGTCATGTTGGCAAGCTCCTGAGCATGCTCCTTATCTTTGCTGTCAAGTTCACGCAGTTGCTTTTTCAGCTCAGGCACTGAATCAGAGCCAAGTTTCAGGGGCGTAGTCAGATCACGGATCTGATCACACAACTCTTGTTTTTGATGATGTAAATGCTCTATCTCCAACCGACTTTCCTACACTCACACACACAAACACACACACACACAAACTTAAAAAGTTTGGTTTTGGTGTATCACTAAGTATTGACTCTGGGGTGAATACTTTGTAGTCAAGCTGTGTTTATATTTTTAAAATCTAAAGCATGTAAATACATTATTTCATTTGATTTCTGTAGTCAGTTCAAAAAGAACAAATCCCATTCTACAGTAATATAATTACATACAGCAAAAGGTTAAAAAACTAGGGTTCCAACATTTCGAGTGTAGACGAGCTCTTCACCCTAGGTTGCTTCACTTCATCGCTTCGTCTGATAACAGTGTAGCAAAAATTGTTAGCAGCTATATTCATGAAATCCTAAATTGGGAATTGTACAGTGTGCTTTCCATGATCTACTTTTTAAATGCTGTGGAATAATCCTCCAAATTAACCAAACAGTTTCCTATTTCTGGAACATACTTAAAATAGAAACTTATGCTCAAGAATACTGAAGGACAATAACAGAAGAAGAACCACCTTACCCTTCCATTCTAGTTGTAAAAAATATCTATTTACCCAGTGATTTAAAATGCACTTCCACAGAGCAATCTGTGTGCCCATTCCTAATGAATTCTACATCTTTATGACAGTCATTTTTTGTAAACAATTTAAAGATCATTATTTGAGGTTTGGGGCTTACGTTAATAAGGATGTGAAGAATACACAATCAAGAGTTCTAACAATTTTGTTTTTCTTATTATGACTCCACTAAATCAGGAAACAAAGAAACATACAGTAAAGAAAAATCTTATCTACACCATTGGAACATGTATGGAACCCCATGGAATGAATATTTTGTTTAGACAACAAATATTACATCTTTAATCATTTCATATAGCTATTGCTTTTACATTTTTACAGCATCCAAAGGTTGGATTTTTTTTTTAAACAGATGGCTGAAGTCTGACCCTGGTTCATACCTTCAGTGTCCTTTGCAAAGAAAAGATCTCTCCCCGTAGAGCTATACTCTCATGAGTGGCCTTGTCCTTTTGCTCTCTTTCATTATCTGCTTCCTCTAGAGCCCTGGTCAGCTCACTGTCAAATCTGTAAACAACATTTTTGAACATCACACTCATACATGTACAGAAAACACATATCCATGACCATGTACAGATCCATACTGTATGTGCGAACCCATATATCCTACAAAACACATCCACCTATAATGATATGCACAGGAGAAGGAAAGAGGGCATATGCATATTAGATGCATATGAATAGAGATCACTTCTATGCTAATGTGACATTTTGCCTGAAGTGAAGGAACACACCTCCTCTGCTTCCTATCCAGGTCATGAGTACGGGCCTGCAAGCTGTCAGTAAGTACACGGGCATCTTGCAGATCAGAAGTCACATGCCGGCAGTGACGTTTTAGCTCGGTGACTGTGCGCTTTGACTGTTCCAGTTGGGCTTGCAGCTCCAAAACCTTTGGTGTGGGGGTAATAAGGCTGTGTTAGAGCATCACCCACAAGAAAATATGATAGAAGACTAGAAAAGGTGTGCTTTGGATCTCCAAATTTATTAGTCATGAACCAATGTGTTTCCATGGCCAATTATATAATTATAAAGATAAAAGATTTGGAATTGGGTGTTAGGGCAGGTTAGGTCAGTGCATGTAGATATGTAGTGATGTGTTTTTTTTATTTTATCTTATCTTTTCTTAACTTTTCTTATCTTTTCTAATCTTATGCCTATTTACTAGGATAATACTGATCCAGCTGATGAGAGTATGTGAAGATTCCACAGTGTAGTACCTTGGTGTCTAAAAGTTTTCGTGCTTCTTTCTCAGCCTCAAACCTCTCCTCCGTCTGACGCAAACGTCTGCGTAGAAACTCCACCTCCGTCTGTGCACAATCCAACTGCAGATGTAGTTCCCCGTCTAAAACACACTTTTAATTAATTTCCACATAACATACAATGTATTCAGTATTCAGCAATCATGTTTTAAAAAGCACATAAAGGAATATGGATTAGCATCTATCACTGTCATCCTATAATTCTTCACATACTGTAACAACTGGTACTAGCTAATACAAACTGATTAGCCTTAGTAATACAGAATTAAAATCTACTGTATAATAAACCGTTTAGAAGAGTTGATTGAACAAAAGCTTTTCGACCCAAAAATGCTGCTCCTAATCATTACAGGTATCTATTAGATCAGAATTTGGCCATTTGAATTTGGTCTGCAAGCTCACTCACAAATATGCTTATGTGTATATAATCTGATATGTGATAATATACTGATGTGTTTAGCATCTCTTGGATAAAACTTGATGTATTCTTGTCAAGGAAGTACAAGGATATTTTAGAACAAACTCTGATTGTTAAGATAATAACTCTAAACGTGCAGGTAATAAATAAAGGATGGCTTGCCTGAGCACAAAATTAATGCTTCTTGCAAGATATTTTTTCGTTGAGTTTAGTCTCCAGGAATGAATAACATTATACATTGTTAAACCCATTACAATTAAAACAGAGTTTCCCAGTGATTTCATCCCAGCCCAGTATAGCCATTTTTGTATCTTGTATATTATTTATAAGAATCTTATTTAATTCACACTCGGCATTGTAAAAGCAGTAGGTGCTACCTGTAGCCATGACACTTAAAGTCTCTTTGCTCTTGGCTTTCTGCTTCTCCTCCGCCAGCTGCTTTTCTAGTGCGTCCACAGTGACTTTACTCTGATCCAAACGATCCTACGATACACAGCACACGAATCTTACCTTTAATGTGTTTGTGTCACTCATGAAATATCCCACTGAAGAAAAGACTAAAAGTTCTTAGTAAAACAATATGTAAAAGAAAAAAAATGCTTTGTCTAAAACACAAGCAGTAATTCATTTGGACATAATTCAGTTTATCTTTTACACCTTTATATTTTAGGCAGCTATTCATGAAAATTAGTTATTTTAAAAGGTCTAAAGTTTTTGACAAAAGAGAAATTGTGTTCAGTGTTTGAGAAGGGACACCTGCAACTCCTTGTTTTCCTTAGTGAGACGAAGTCTCTCTGCTCTCTCTGTGTCTAAGGCCTGACTTACAGCCTCGCCTCGAAACCTCTCATCACTCAGCTCAGATACAAAAGCCATTGTCTGTGATCAGACACACACACAAACACACACACAAACACACAATGTGCATTACTTTTGATAAGATTAGTTTAAGTTGATTTCATCACTTATAGAAACCGGAAGATTTAGGAAAGAAATATGAAATTTCATACAGATCTATATCATATAAATGACAGTATGTACACACACACACACACACACACACACACACCTTGGTCTCCAGGTTGTCTGCAGTTTGTCTAAGTTCATTCCGTTCCTTCTCAGACTTCTCTAGTCGCTCTCTCAGTATTCTGATCTCATCCTGAAGCACATAAACACATTAACCACCAAATTTATACCATATTCACATCTACATAATGTGCAATTGATTTTTTTTATTAATATGGTTTTTTTTTGTTTGTTTGTTTTTTTTTTTTACAATTCCTTTGAATTTAACACCTGAAGCAATTCAATAGTACAGTTGAATCTGAATCTTAATAAAAATGCTTTCATTTTTATGGGTTAAGCTTGTAATAATTATAATTATTATAATAATAATTATATTATAATACAATTTAATAAATAACATGTCAAAATTAACACACAAATTAATAAATAACCCACCTCTTTGGCCCGGACTTTGTGTTCATCTATATTGACGTCCAGCAGGGGACGAATTCTACATAGCAATTTCCACCAGCTCCAGCTGGCCACTCTGTTCAGAACCCGAACATTTCGCTGGATACATCTCACAGCCATCTGTTGCACCTTATCTCAGAACAGGCATACAATTATTTAGACTTATAACAGATAGATATTTGCAATCAGAAATCAGAAATCAATAAGAGCAGCAACAATTGCTTGTTTGAGATTATGGCTGATGCTCTTTCTTGCCTGCCTATACGCTGGACAGCTAACCCACATTTAAGAACACCTAACCCATACACACACACACACACACACTCACACATTCACACACAAACACCTAAGTGCTCCAGAACTATTTCCTTCCTTATGATTATCTAATCTTGTTTATTTTAAGAGTAACATCTGGCTGCTGATTATTCTCTTATTATTATGAAAGTAGTGTTTTTGGGACATGAATATATATATATATATATATATATATATATATATATATATATATATATATATATATAATGTTTATTATTATACACACACCAGTTATTTGGTGGCTACAGTAGTACACGGTAGTTGTACTCTTAACAAATATATAGTATAGATACACTGTTAGCACCAAAGACTGACCTTCAAGCACCGGTATCTCTGCCGTGCCAAATGCCCCACACATGCAGCCTGCATCTCCACCAGCCAATTGTTGATTAAGCCATCCCTTTGCGCATCCAGCAATCTCAGCACTCCACGTTTTAAGAACACCTAATACACACATATACACACACACACCTGCTGTAAAAACACACATCAGTGCCAACCATACGGGATCATTTAATGACACTGTAGACTCCCACCTTGCTTGATCCCAGAACAATACTCTTTTTATCCAGATCCAATTCGATCAATAATTCTTCCACTGCCTGAAAACAAGAAATAATTAGGGGTCCAAACCTATTTTTTACTTGGTAACTTTCACATCTATAATGGCAAAATAATAACCATAAAATAACAATAAATGGAAACTTGTATAAGTGCATACATCCGTTTAGATTTTCGCACCTTTCTCTCATTTGGTGTGATAAAGACGGATCCATATCTTTTCATTACAGGAGGAGACAAAGCCTGGAAACGTCGTCGGAAATCACTCAGAGACATATGATCTGAGTAACCTGGGATAGACAGACACTAGTCACAAACTAGCCTAATTATGAGCGTTGTATTTAAACGCCGCATTGTCTATGAATGACTTTTCAGTATAATGCGAGCTGATGTGAATGAACATATGTGTGAGACCTATACGATACAGTTGCAATGCAGGTAGTAAGTGGGTTGAGTGCAGCTGGGTGCGTAATGCAGGAACATCAAAGCCACCACCATCGACCTTTGCGCTGAGACACTGTAAGAAAACTGGCTGTGACCGACGAATCAGGTTTATCAGAGCATCCTGGTGAGTGAGTGAGTGAGAGAGAGAGAGAGAGAGAGAGAGAGAGAGAGAGAGAGAGAGAGAGAGAGAGAGAGAGAGAGAGAGAGAGAGAGAGAGAGAGGAGAGAGAGAGAGAGAGAGAGAGAGAGAGAGAGAGAGAGAGAGAGAGAGAGAGAGAGAGAGAGAGAGAGAGAGAGAGAGAGAGAGAGAGAGAGAGAGAGAGAGAGAGAGAGAGAGAGAGAGAGAGAGATTAAATAACTGAACTGTACAATTGTGTGGCCAAGGTCAAAGTCTATAAAGAGATTTAACATATTCTATCTATTCTATTAGGGAAATGGATAGAAAGGCATTTATATTTAGGGCATATTAAAGAAGTCTTTAATGCATCACATTTAAAAGGTTAAATGTGGTTACACAAAAAAGTTACTGCAAAAGTCATTAATATTTGATATGTCATTTTCAGAGAAGTGTCAGAAAGGTATTTTCTGGCAATGTTATTAATATAAAGCGATTGTTTGGTGGTAGATGGTTCCCTAAATAATTAAATAGCAAATTCATATTATCACCACTCCTACTGTTGTCTGACGTCCACATGTGATGCACAAGGGTGACACATTTTCAAATTCAACTGTACGTAGCAGTAAAAGGACAGTGAGTTGTTTTTAACAGCCAGTCTCAGTAAAAACCAGATTATTTACACACTACAGTATATAATTGCAGTCCCTTTGCTACAGATCTGCTGTAAATGCTGGACAGATCTGCAGTGAAAATGTTGAGCAGTCATTGCTTTATTATTTTTATTATTATTATTTTTATCTTTTTATCTTCCCTTTTATCCTACTGGACATTTTTTAATTTGAGAGAGAGAGAGAGGGAATGAAGGACATCATAATAATGAGAGTGCGTAAAGCAAAGAGTTCGGGTGGTACAGGGAGAGAGGAAATGTGAGAAATGTAAACAAAGAATAAAAGGAGTTTACAAAGGAGTTTTTACAAAGGAGTAAAACAGAACTATCTGTGGAAATGACTTCACCAAGCCTTACCACTTGTAGTTTAATAGAGATGCTGTGTGAGTGTCTCCGGATAGCAGCCATTCCTCCAGTGAATGTCTTGCGCACATTTCCACTTCTTTCCAGAAAGCGCTGTGAGCCTCCTTCAACACCACCCAAACCCCGACACAAAGGAGGAACTGAGGCCCGTGGAGCAAACAGAGCCTTAACTACATGACTGACGAACAGAGAGAGATTGCGAGAATGAGCCATAGTCACTATGACTATGATTTCTTTAATCTGATTTTTTTTGTTCCTTGTAAGTAAATATCATTATTAGTATTAAAATATTGTAATTTTGTTTTTGCTATATACTGAAGACATCTGAGTTTGTGATAAAAAGATTCATATGAGATCAGAACTTCAGCTTTCATTTCATAGATGTGTTAAACAAGCTATAAAATGACACCTTTGGCAGCAGACCAGACTTAAATCAGTAAATCAAAATAAATAGCATTTAATCTCTGGTTAAATGTCTCGTGCTTACAATAACTACAAGCAATAATCTAACATGATTACATGAAGCATGATAATACACCATTTAAACGAAACACAAGTCGTCTTAAACTGGTTCCACGAACACAGCAATGGGTTGAGCGTATTTAAATGGCATGTGCTGTACCTAATAAAGTGGCTGGTGGGTGTCTTATGTTAATATTTGAAACAGAGATAGAAAAAGAGTGAGACAAGGAGAGAGAGAGAGATATGCAATATGCAATTGAAAGTGAACCGCTGTCTATCTTTGTTATAAAACACTCAATGTTCCAGTGTTAAGTGTCAAGTTAAGAGAAGTTACACAGTGGAGTTCTGCAGAATGGAGCTGGCATTGAGGGTAGAAGGATTATTTTGGACCAGACGAAACCATCCAGATAGGTCATAGCGTATCGGGTCAGAGCCTGATAGATGAGCAATCTCGCACTGTAGAGGCTGTTCACACTGCCGCACTAAAAACAATAGAAATATTTCAGTGTGAGTCTGAATAGATATTCTGTTTTATGGTCAATCCTGTAATTTGAGTACCTGTATCACTAAAGTAATGACATATCCTCTCCAAAATAATGTTCTCAGAAGAATTAGGAGTGACGAGTTCCTCATCTAGAACCCAGAGCAGGCCACGAGAGTCACCCTCTGGTCCTCGAACCTAAGCAGACACACATGCACATATTGATCTTGGAATGACAGTTTTCTTAGATTTGATTTATAAATTGATATTTTGGTGTAAAAAAAATAAGTCACTCATTGATGACTACTTACCTGCAGTCCTGGCTGGTCTATAGCACACACTACTTTTTGTGGACTGTCCTCAGGAGCCTCAAAATCTACGGACACTTTCTCCTACAGCCAGAACAAAGCAGCAGCCTCTCCAATTATACGATAACACGTTTCCAAAAACACACACACAATTACAAAAGCTTGTTCTGTACCTGTGTGTATCTGTCAAGACAGTTTGTGAAGGTGTGTGTGAAATGATGCTCCAGAAGCCTTTCCTGTAGGTAGTTATGACAGAACTCAGAGAAGCCAGCAGCCCTGTCTTTCCCACTGTGTCGGGGGTTGCGTAGACCTGGTGCGTCTACCACAATCACAGAGCCCAGTGTTAGCTGCTGGGAGCATAGAGCTCTGGAAAGAAATATCACACATTCTGAATACAGCGAGTCTCAGATAAAGAAATGATCCAACAAAAAAAAAAAATTAGGAGACATTTTAAGCTTATGCTTATGTACTGTATGCATCATCATGTGTGTATGCATTTACGTGTATATATATACGTGTTTATTTGTGTACCTGTTAATCAGAGATACGATGGCAGTAAACAGCTCCTCGTAGAGACCAGCTGCCATGCCCTCCACACACTGAGCAGCACTCAATTTAGGTCCTAATGATAAGATTAAATACATACATACATACATACATACATAAATACATACATACATACGTAAATAAATAAATAAAATAAAACATTTACATGGCTTCACTGATTGCAGTAAGCCTGTCTATTGCACCTTTGACCTTGTTACAATTAACATACCTTTTTTTCTTGCAAAACAGACCACATCAACACATTGGGTGTGAATCATGAGTTGTGAATAAAACTGAAAACTACAACCAAACTGTAACAGGTGAGAATATGACCAGCAATGCCAACCTTCCTCTTGTTCCACTGCAATGTGGCGCTCTCTGGTGGTTCCAGTGGCCCTCTGCAGCAGCTGCCTTAGGTGATGTTTAAATACTGCAGTGTGAAGATCTTCTCCCTCACAGCCAAGAACAGAACTGGCCACCTGAGCACTCTCAAAACTCATAAATTGCTTTCGTCCAACTGTAAAGAGGAGATAACATTTTTTTACACCAGAACATTACATGCACAATAACAAAGCTCAGACTTTTATGCAGTCTGTTAATAAAACACATGAATGCAAAAATAATAATAATAATATAGATTGTTTAAAAATGAAACAAGGTTGATCAATAAACATTACTCAGCTGTAACTATGTAGCTTTAAGACATGGTAGAAAAGAAATCAAATGTATGTGAACATAGTGGCTGAAAGTTGTTTTTAAAAATTGTCATGCTGGGATCCAGGTAACTCCCTCCACACTAATACACATAAATCTTAATGACGTAGTGTGTCCAGTACGCAGACACTTTAATTCATTACAGTGCTGTACTTTAAACATCATTCCTCTCAGATTTATTTTACAAGAACTTTTCTTAAATGAATGTAATGCCTTAATGCAATGCAATGTTGTCCAATAGTATGCACTGAACTGTTCCACATACCCACTTCATCCACGTTTTCTATTCCATTGCACTTTACTTATGTCTTGTTAGCACTGTCATGACATATCTGAATATTGTACCTTGGGTCAAAAAAGAAATGTAAAATCTCTTCTCATCTTGTGCTGTATATGGCTGTGATAACAAATAAGTGGCTTCCTTACTTAACCAGCAGGTGCTAAAGACTCACCTTTGCATGTGCCAGCTATGCCTAGGTGATATATTCCTGCCAGAACATGCCAAATTGCCCGCTGTTCATCAGAGGAGAACTGAAGTGTCTTCATGGCTTCTAAGAGTCTTCCAAACTCCACAGTAGCCCTCTGCTTCTCATCTACCTGTGGGAGAATTTAAAGGAGGCTCTTAGCAGTGTAACTGTATATGAATACATTATTTGTATTAAACAGATGAATACATGAATGAATACAAATGTAGATACAAATAAACAGGCAGAGAATTATGGGGAGGGTTGCCAGGTTCCCAATCATTTAACCCAGGATTGATGACTTTAAGGAGCAATAGAAAATATTTTTTTCCATGAGCACAATTAATTTTTCAACTTCCTCTTGAGTCCATTTTCTTACCTTGGTGGGGCAACTGATGCCAAACATGCTATTTTCTGGAATCTGGTGAAGCTGTAGCTCTGTCCTAGAAGGGAAAGATAGCTTAAGTCTCCCTCATCCTCAAACACAAGAAAAAAAACGAAAAAAAAAAAAACAATAATAATATTAATAATGTCTCTGTCTATTAAGACCTCTGGGGTTTTGTTTCAGAAAGAGGTCAGGGATGTAGGCTGACTGCCAGTTCTGGGACCAAGCGCTGGAGCTTGTGTACAACTAAAACAAAATGCAACCTCGATACCTCAATACAATAAGGATTCTCACATATTCCTTTGTATAATCGGTCATTCATTGGTTTATTTTCAATAACTGCTTTATTCTTCTTATGGCTGATCAATAGGCAATCCCAGTAGCATTGGGCACAAAGCAGGGAAATAAACAGGGGAATAAACACATGCAAACATGGAAATACTGTAGCTTTAATGTGGAAATGTTACCCAGCAGTATGTCAAGTCAAGAAGCTTTTATTGTCATTTCAACCATATATATCTGTTGCAGTACAGAGTGAAATGAGTCAATGTTTCTCCAGGACCATGGTGCTACATAACACAAAGACAGAGCTAAGGACTTAGTAAGTAGTCCTAGCCACATAAAGTGCGTCTGTGTGACCTGGTGCAAACAGTGCAGGACAAGACAAAAAAGACAGTGCATACAAAAGACAGTGCAAACAAAAAATACAAGACAATACACAAATGCAGTGTTTACTTTTGTTTGCACTGTCTTTTTGTCAGTGTACATACTGTATGTTCAATCAATATTGCGTGTGCAGAAATACTGGAATGAACCCTAGTATTATAGCAGCGGTTTTGAGGTGTTGTAATGTATTGTGCAAAACAGCAATCAGCTAAAATGTGAAAGACGCTGTTGGATCAGAAATTTAATAACTTGTTTAGTTCTTCTGTTTAAGATTTTTCCTTGGAAACCAGACTAAGATCAGAATATAAAATATTGATATTATATTGACTGAAGCAGCCCGTATTTGTAAATGTTTTCAGACCTCATTTCAGGACTGAGTCCTGCCAGCATCTGTGAGAAAATTAAGAAGTTGCTCTCTCCCTCAGGCCTATGGCAAACCCTCCACCTCTCCAGCATCATGGTCTGTGAGATAGAGAAACATCAGCCTTAATAAAGAACAGATAGATATGGCATGAAAAAAAGATGAGCAGATGTAGAGACCTGAAGGTGTCCTGCAGCCGCAAGGCCTTTATGGTTGAAGTCGAGAGAAAGCACCATGGCAAATCGGCTGGAGGCTTCGCTGTGATGAGAGCTTACACAGCCAAAGGAGTGCAGCACGGTGAACATGGCCTGGAGACGCTCCACTGTGGTAAAACCCACATTTACAAACATTTAAAATCAACATATGTTAGCAACATCACAAGAAGGTGGTAATTGGAAGGAGAGGAAAAAGCTTATTGTAAACACACACACACACACACACACACACACACACACACACACAATCGAACCCCCAACCCTGGAGGTGTGAGGTAAACGTGCTAACCACTAAGCCACCGTGCCCCTAAATACATAACTGTACATTTTAATGTTTTAGCTAGGTTGCAGCAAGCAACTTTGGGGTATTTGGGACTTGGAAGACATACAATATACTATATGAGTAACAAATCAATAAAGATTTACAACATTTGCCAGTCATCTAAGAGAAGTGCCATGAAGTCTCTTTATGTCTCTCAGTATATCCTGATACTGGTTCACTATGTCACAGACAAAGAATAACATCAGACCAAAAATTATTTTGGGGTTGATAATATAGCGAGCAAAGCAAACATACAAAACAAGTTTCATTTTTAAATTGCTAATTTATTTAATTCAGGTCTTTACATTTTTTTTTTTGGGGTGTCGGATAAGCGGTAGAAAATGAATGAATGAATGAATGAATGAATGAATGAAAAGGTTTTTTCCACCAGCTAGATGCCATAAGTATTGATGCATGCATTTCTTGTACTTTGAAAGATGGTGGGACCACTCGAACAATGCTAGATGATCAAAGGAACAGGATATTTCAAGTGCTTTGAGTTAAGTGGTTACTAGTCCATTTTGGTTTAGCAGGCATACATCAGTGTTTTTCAGGCAGCTTCAGGAACCCAGTTGATTGAGCATAATAATTAGAGAAATTGGGAAGGTTGAAAGTAATTCGGTCAAGTCAAAACAAGTCAATTCAGGATCAGTTACAGAGGTTTATTGGTTTCAAAGGCAGACCTGACAAGAGCAAGTTGGAGTAGTCCAGTCATAAAATGTGGCCTGTGTGAATACACATTGACAAATCTGTCTAATGTTGTAAAGCAGATATCAACATGAGCATGTCAGATTAGCAATGTAAAACAGTTGATTGTTCCTGGATACCATAAGGTTGTTTGCAGTGACCAAAGTGATTGCAAGATCCTGTCATGGGGATGAGTCACCTGGAATGAAAAGCAATTCCGTTTTGCTAAGATTAAATAGCTGCCATCCATGATGAGATGTCTACAAGACATGTTGAGATTTGAGAAGAAACATCTGGAGAAGTATGGTATTGGTATGAAAAACCAAGATAAAACAGAAGAGGACATAGAACTGAGCCTTGTGGGACACTAGTATATTAACTATATAGAACTGCATGGAGTAGATGTTGACCCCTCCATGTCACCTGATATGACTGACCTTCCAGAAAGGTTGATACATGCCTAGATGTTATGTAACTATTGATGATAGCAGTGATGAAGGGGAGGAGGTCTGTACTGTAGGATGGGCCAGTGGGCCTGTGGGCCGGTGGTAGGACTTCAGGACAAAATGACTTGGAGGATCTTTTCTATTTCTAATTTAGAAAAATCTGCCAGTGAAAGAAAAGGGTAATCCTGAATATTTAGTGTAGGAGCTGGCAGATCTTCTCATCATATTAGGTGGCAAAGTTTTTCAGCACTCAGGGAAGCTGGAGCAGTAGGACACAGTGGGTAAGCTGGGAGGAAAATGTTGTGGGGCTTGCAAAGACCTTGTGCATACTTTTTTCAGCTTTACCATGTACTTCAGTTTTTCATACTCAATTCAGATGAGAGTTTTTATACAGGAGAGAATGTTAAGAGGCAAGATCTGTGTCAAGGTGTGATTTCTTTGCTGTTCTTAATTCTTTAGTTGAGAAATCCTCCTGAGTTTTTAGGCAGAGGAGGTCCATGGCTGAGGAAAGGAAAGTGCTTGTGGCTAATTCCAGTGGTAGGGAGGACAAGGATTCAGGATCTGGAAGAGACAATAGGGTGCAGGAAGAGTAGAGGTTATAACAAGTGGTAAATATTGATAGCTGGATGATTGGAAAAATGGAGTGGGGTAGCACTGATGCCTGGAGCTGGAGATGTGTGGCTGAAGACCAGATCCAGGGCATTTTCTCCCTTGTGTGAGGGAGGACATCTGTTGAATGTCAAGGAGAGGGAATGCAGAACAGAGAGAAAGCAACAGTAAGAGGACAGTAAGAGGGGTTGATGCTGGTAGTGAAAAGACTGAGGGGAATGTCCATTTTTGCAAGAAATTCTCTTAGGGGACCAAGAGAGGAGTAGGTGACAATTATGAGAGTGTTCAATGGGGAGGTGACTATAACTGCATGGAATTCAAAGATGGAAGTTGATGAAAGATGAAATAGAGAGAGGGCTATAAAACAGCATCTGTGTGACAACAGCAGGCCTGCTGACACCATCCATGCCAGTTTCTCATGTCACTGTAAGAGACATCATAAGCACATATCAGGATAGTGCAGTAAATGTCACTGAGTTCTGTGGAGATATAGAGACCTCAGTAAGTGTTAGAAAGATGAGAGAGAAATGGGAAGCTAAAGCCGAGATGAACTCAGCTTTCAGAGCCCACCTACCACGGCTGTATGAGACTGTGACAACAAATCCCTTAAGGTGGAAATTGTGGGAAAGGTTTACTATGATGTACTTAACATTATCCACTACAGACTGTAGTACATTTCCAGGCTATTCCTTTAGGGGTAAATATTTGTTTTGTTCTTATCTGGTTTCTAACACACCTGAACCATGGAATGAGTGTTCAGTATCCTGGATATGATCTCTACCATAAACAGTATGTGGTTTTGGAGCTAGTGTTAATTTACTCCACATATCTATTAAGGTATTGATGATAAACTCACATGTTAAATTTTCTCCTGCTGTGCCAGCGTGTTTGAGAAGTGCCTTGGCAAATGCCTGGCACAAGGTGGATTTCCCTGTGCCACTGCGACCCAGAGCCACAAGACTCTGATCTCTCCTTTGGCCCACCATAGACATGTAAACATTTTGGACCAGTGTTTGCAGAGGAGCAGGTGTTTCCCATGTGTCCCAGTGACGGGTTCGCAGCCCCTAACATGAAACAATGTGGGATAGACAAACAGAAACTAATATGCAGATGCTCAAAACTAAGATGCATTCTAATAAACTGTATAGATGTTATGTTTAATCAGCAAAAGTATTTTTAGTGATCAAATGTTTTTTTATTCAAACTCATAATAACAAATACAACAGAGTATAAAGGAGTGCAAACATATTTTATGTTAACCAAAATACAACACAACCATCACCCCACCCTGTGACCAGCACGTGCCTGCCATTCCACCTACACACTAAATAAAGTAAACTAAACCAAAACAAACATTATATTAATGCTTTAAATATGTGCATGGCATAATAATAAATGCTATATAATTTCATTATATTTAGAGTTAGATGTACAAAGGGGTAAGTTTGTTAATATTTTGTAATAAAAAATAAAGGAGGGAAACAAAATAGGACTAAGTATTTCACAAAAAGTTAAAGCACCAAATTGATAGCTCAAGAGTAAAAGATACCTTTCCAGGTGATGTTATTGGAGGCCAGAGGGCCAGCAAGTTTGGTCCAGCATTTGTTAGGGCCATGTGGGCTCTGGCTCGGCTGGTCAGAGTGTGCAGGATGCTTGACTCATTTACACTCCCTAATTGGCTTAAATCCTCACACAAGTCCAGCTCAGGTGGGTTCAGCTGGGGACAGAAAACCCACATATTTGTTATATAAGTATAAAGGTTTGTAATACACAGTTAAATACAGTCAAAATACTATGTGTAAGTGCACTTAATCATATTTAAAGTATCCAGTTCTTTTCACTGCATCACTGTAGTAAAATAGTTTAGAATTGGACAATTAGACCACTACAGAAAACAGGGTAAGTGTTTCACCTTTTCAATCTCGTATTGCGTGACATCATGTACAGAGCCATCTGTTTGGAGTCGAACCCTCACTTTCCCGTAAGGGAGCTCAGGCGTGCCCTCATCTGGCTTCAACTGAGTGGCTGTTTTTACAAATCATACATATACACAAGCAGAATGTCCAGAGGAAGTATGTCCATGTCCAGGATTTATGTCTTATTCTACAAAAGTTGTCCCCAAATGTTCTAGCTAAAATTGTCTACTTGGATGAAATAATATAATGTTATATTATTTTATTATATTATATAATAATATAACATTATATTATTTCATCCAAGTAGACATCATCAGCATCTCACCGAAAATGTTATTGGCCGGCTGAACTCGGCTAACATATATATATATTTATATTTATTTATATTTATATATAAATATATATATATATATAAATATATATATATATATATATATATATATATATATATATATATATATATATATATATATATATATATATATATATATGATTTTGCTCAGTTTGACACATTTACTGCAGAGGTGTTTAGAAATCATAAATTTATAAGCATTACAGCAAAAGAAAACAATGAATCCTCCTGGGACCCCCATTAGGGGGGTTAGTTAGGCTAGCTGTAAAAATAATTCACTTTAGGGTAACAGTTTATCAGTAAATAACAGTGGTGGCTCAAGCAGGTGAAGCCCTTACCATCACTACTCCAGGGGCGCTGTATCATGGCTAACCTTGTGCTCCGTCTCTGATAAAGGCTTCTATTCTAAATAAGTAATACTACAGCAAACTTAAAATTCTCTAATTCTCCAAACTGAGAATATACAAAATATACTAAATGTACATGTTAAAATTTACAATAACAAAAAGTTCCTCTGTTGAAATGATCTATTTTAGTGCATTAAAAACTCACCAAGCGTGAAGCCATTTTTATGTGTGTACCACACTGTACCAGCTTCATACCAGACATCCCTCTGCAGTGTGTGAAAATGTATGTGAGAGAGAGAGAGAGAGAGAGAGAGAGAGAGAGAGAGAGAGAGAGAGAGAGAGAGTAAACATAATACAGATGATGTAAATAATCTAGTATTATATTACATAATACTACTATATATATATATTACAGTCAAAGGGATTTAACCATCTTATAAAATCTACATTAACTTCAAGTTGATATATCACATGAATCATCTGACAATTATTTGTTGACCCTATATTTAACAAAATCTCTTACTAGACTGAAATTATATGCTAGTCTTAACTTATGTAGACTTTATGAAGGTAAAATCTACTGAAACAAACACTATTCTTGTAATCAATTTCTAACATGGAAAAAACAATAGCTGGGAAATGGTGTGTTCAGAATTTAAATACTCATGAATTTTAAAATTTTTTAAATATATGATCAAAGTAATAAATGCTTTTGTATACCATTATGTAATGTGGTATGTTCTTCATGCTCTACAGCATTTTTGGGTATCCATACAGTTCATTCTTATCCATGAAGGTTTAAGTATCAAGTCTAGTCAACTGGAATTGCCTCATCCGAGGGACTTCATTAAATGTCTTTAGAATGATTGAAAAGCTTCCCTGTAATTCTGAGCACAACATTTATGCTGATTCAACACAACCTACCACTGGTTTCTTGGGTTCCCCTGTTATGGTGCTATCAGCAAGCTGCCCCTCTGGCTCTTGCCTCACTTCTCTAATCTTGTCTTCTTTAACCTCTTTCAAATTCACCTGTGCCTTTGTTTGTTCTTTCAGATTCTCTTTTTCTGCCAACACGTCAGGAAACTTTAATAGATTGGAGCCATTCTCCTGTTTATGATCATTGACATCTGGTTTACTGACTATGAAGTCATCTTGCTGGTTAATGTCGCATGGACTCAGGTTCTGTCTTGAGATGGATGTTTTTCTCTCCTTTAGGGTAGCATTGACCATTTGCTCTGCCCTGAGGGCCATTTCTGCCTCCAAGATGGGTGGAGTTTGGTCTGGAAGAAGGAACTGCTGGACTAGGTTCTCGCTTAATTTGCTTGGCTATAAAAGGTAAAAATCAAAGCAGTTTCACAGGGGTGAAGAACATGTTAACAAGAAAAAGACATCAAATTAATCAGATTGGAGAAACTGAGCAGCTGCTCACCGCCTTCTCTTCCTTGAGCTCTGGCTCTTTCTGCTTTGTCTCCTTCTCTGTCTCTCTCACAAGCTGCTTTAGGAATCCTCCAGGTATGACAGAAAGAGGTGGAGGAGGTTGAGTAGCCGCTGGCAACTTCTTCTCATCCTTGATCTGCATACAGCCAGTTATAAAAGAAGCCATAGATAAAAGTTGCCACAAACAAACATAGTTTATACACAGGAAAATGAAAAGGAGTGTTAACTTAAAAAGAAATAAAAAAAAATTTGATTTCTTTATCTGTCCTTTCATCCATCTAGAACATATAATACTAAGATTATGGAATAGCTGTTTTCATTTATCACACATTATTATATTTATTTATTTTCATTTATAAGAAATAAAGAAAAAAGAAAACTGGGAAATAAAAATCCAAGAAACCAGAAATATAATCAGAATGGTTAAATATATTCCAAAAAAATGTAGAAGGAACAGAACACAGAAAATATAAACAAACAAATTTCAATATTTAATGTGTCAGCTGATTTGTTTTTAATCACTCCTTGTCTCCCACCTTAGACTGGCAGCATTTCTGACATAATTTGCTACAAATCTGTAATTTTCTTTGTGTTCAGAAAATCTTTCTGTTGGATATATGATCTTGGTGAATTTTAAAGCAGGAATTTGAATCAAGGATTTGATTTACAGACATACATTTCTGATATAAATCTAGCAATGTGCTAAATGACAAACTCCTAACTAGCATGTTGTGAAAACATGAGCACTGTAAGCAGAGCTTTACTACGTTCTTCATATACAGTGTATAACATGGATAGAAATAGCAGCAGTTCATGATTTAGGGCAGGTGATCAGTATAGTTTTTGAATGATACCTAGCATTAACATATCAACCACTAGAACACCAAGGTGACCAGATCTCAGGGATTTCATTTATGCACATAGTCACTGCAGGATATCATGTACATTTAGGTTTAGGAATTAGATGTTACTTCTCTCAAATAAATATAGCTAAAATGCTGCAACTGCTCATGAGCATGTTTTCTGGCTGCTTCTAGAAACTGTTGTTGCTGTTGGTGTTCTGTAGAATAGCGTTGTCAGTGGCATTGTCAGCATGGCCATAGATTTATATAAATAATTATTATTTAAACAACAAAAATAATTCAATTAAGGCACATTCATTGTAGGAAGCTTAACAAGTAACAAGTGAATGCATGTTTTCCTGCACAAACACATTGAACTTTCTTTTTCCATGTTTTTCCCTGCTCAGCCTTTAATAATTTTCTATTCTGCAAAATAATAAAACTGCTTCTATGACAGTTTATAAAACACTCTCACTCACTCACTCATTTTCTACCGCTTATCCGAACTACATCGGGTCACGGGGAGCCTGTGCCTATCTCAGGTGTCATCGGGCATCAAGGCAGGATACACCCTGGACGGAGTGCCAACCCATCACAGGGCACACACACTCTCATTCACTCACGCAATCACACACTATGGACAATTTTCCAGAGATGCCAATCAACCTACCATGCATGTCTTTGGACCGGGGGAGGAAACCGGAGTACCCGGAGGAAACCCCTGAGGCACGGGGAGAACATGCAAACTCCACACACACAAGGCGGAGGCGGGAATCGAATCCCCAACCCTGGAGGTGTGAGGCGAACGTGCTAACCACTAAGCCACCGTGCCCCCAGTTTATAAAACAAATATTCAAAATATGTTGCATTATGTTCCATGAGACTTCAACTTCAACATGATTTATTAATTGATTACTTATGCATGCAAACATAAATGCGCATAAAGGAAGATAAATCTATAGGATTAATTAGAGCTCTGTCTTCAGCTAGGTCGCCCCTACATATGCAAACTGTCAAGTGGGCTTGAAAACTAACACTGGCTTTTTTCAATCCATGTGAAGCTTTTGCATCTTTATAATTGCTTTTCATGTAGCATTATCGGGTAGCTGAATGCAAACTTTTCTTTCTGAATTCACGATTTCAAGGTGGTGCACTCTTGACCAGTGATGGAGTAAGTGCCATTATTCCCAGTGTCTCAGTAGGACTCAGAGTTATTTTCTCTGTATAATTGTCATTTTTATAATTACAAGTTTACAATAATTGTAAAAATATTTTTTGTGGAAGACATGAAACCTGACTGATCATGTGAAAAACTAATATCTACATGATTAGAAATATGCGGAATTAGAATTATGAGCTATAGTTTTGTTGAAAAACTGATTAATTCAACTTTTATTTGTATTATGTAAATCACAATCACTAAAGCCTGCTTTTTCTGCCACATTTGTATTTTATTATTATTATTTGTTAGATTAGGGTTATTCTTCACACAAGGAATCAGCCATGCATTCTCTAGGTATCACATGCAGAACACACACATGCTACACCTGCCTTTTGTTCCCAAAGTTTTAAGCGTGAGGACAGTGCCATCTTGGACAAGAACCACACAAATACAGTCGAGCCAGGTGTGCTTGTTTGGTGTTGTAAAGAGAATAGGTGAATGAATGAAACAGTCTCACTGTGAACCTGTCAAAAGAAAGAGAATGCAGCAGGTGAAGGAAAGAAGAAAGAAAACTACGTTTCAGTATGCAAATTCATAAGTGCAATTGTGCTGCTCCACTAGTGCTGCCTATGTACTGTACTTGTCTTTGTTATTGTATTGTTTGTACACACAATAAGTACAACAGTCAAATCCCCTGCACCCTGTAGTGTATTTGACCAATAAAGCATGATTTCAGGATTCTAGATAGCAAAAATCTTTCAGTGGCATGTGGTGAAAAAGCATCATCTGTCTTGACTTATACAGTTTGCTGTGAAGGTTTGTTTATTTGATGTATCAAAGCCATTTCCTTTTGCATAGCCATGCTACCATGTACATTTAGGTCCATAAATATTTGGACTTTATTATTTTTTTGTCCATCACAGAATATTGGGGTTGAATGAAAATTCATGAATTACATTTTTATGATAGTCATAATTGTGATATTTTAATAGTTGGTTGTAAATCCTTTGCAGTCACTGTCTGGCTGATGTCTGGAACCCATGGACAACTCCAGATGTTGGGTTCCTCCCTGGGGATGCTCTATCAAGCATTTACTCCAGTGCCTTCTTGTCCTTGGATCATTTTACCTTCCACAATGTAATGCATGCTCAATTATAGTCTGGTCAGGAGACTTAGCCCTTGTAGAACAATCCACTTCTTTGCCTTAAAAAATAAGCCTAGTATTGCTTTTAAATGGACAGTATATCAGTAACATATGCAACCATAAATATCACAGTGGTTTCCCAATCTGGCTTAGTGAAGTACTGTATATACAAAGGGTTAGGGACAGATGTTTACATACTAGTGTGCATTTATGCAGTCAGAGCTTGAAAGACAGACAACAAACTATTCCATCCGAGATGTTTATATTGTGTTCACAGAAATAGTGCACCTAAATAAAGATTCTGAGTTTAAATAACAGAACCATGACTCACAGTAGCACTTGTTTGGTTTGGACATCTAATAAATGTCGATGACCAGCTTGAAATCAAGGCATTCAGCATGTGACTGCATACTTTACATGGATTCATGAACTTCAATATAAACAACAAAAACCAGTATAATCACTGACCCTCATCAGAAATCTATCTTTAGAAATTGAAGCACTAATATTAGAGTATGACTACAGATGTAAAACAAAGTAAAACTTATTTCGTGGTACAACAGGTCAAGAATCTATACAGTGACAGTTTATCTGGTGTGGGACAAATTAAATGAAAAACATTCCTCAGCAAACATTTACAGTCAAAATGCAAATGGTTCTCTGCCGACCTCAGCACTGGTATTTTACCGACACATACACGAGCAGTGATCTAATAAATGTTCATTCCTACTCAGTTCGACAACTTGTACTTAAAAAACAAAACACCAAAACAATAGAAGACTTAGAAAACAAACAAGTCAGCTTGAAACTGGATCTGTTGTGCTGCAACCCAATATCTTTCTCAGTCAATCACAAATCTCTCAAGGGTCGCTGTTAAGTTCTGAAAATTTGGCAAAGAAAGACGTACCTTGTGAAGGCTTCCTTTGAAGAGTTCAACAAAAAACTCAACAAAAACTCCAATTTAAGTTTTGTTTAATTCTGACACATTTAAAGCCAAGCACAAGGCACACAGTCCCACTGTCACTCACTGAGAGGCACAGCTAGACTGAAATAAGAGTGGCACAGCCATTCACACAGATAAGCAAAGCAGCTGAGTTAACATGAGACCTTTCTATAAATATCTCGGTAAGTATGGTGGAACAAGCGTACTACCCTGTTTGGGAACCTTTAGCCGGACCAGAAACAGGTTTGGAACATGATTAAAAAATATTTTTTGTGTGAAATTTGGCACTTTAATCAGGAATAGGTCAAACCTGATGAAGTTTGGAAGTTTTTTCTTGCCCCAAATTTCTCATAAATGAAGATGTCAAACCTATTTATCGAGGATACCAACAACAGAGGAAAAAGAAAACGACCCCATGTTCCTGCTGGTCGTGATGGACAAAGCCAGCTGTGAGGAACAGGCTGGAGGCGGAGCAACAGACAGAGCAATTCCCTTAGGATAGCATTGAATCGAGTGCTAGCCAAGTGGTTAAATAAGAAATGCTTTTTTTTAAAAAAAAAAAAAAAAAAAAAAAAAAAAAATAAAATAATAATAATAATAATAATTTACAAGATTAAAGATATTGTATGGAAGAAGCAGCACATTTACAAGACAATTGAACAAAATTACATTCATATTTTACTTTGATAGGAGAGATTGAATTTTAAAAGAGTGGAGTGTAAAAGGGAGGATGCGGCATTTTAACTGCCTCACTAGCAAATTTGGTAACAGATTTCATATATATATATATATATATATATATATATATATATATATATATATATATATATATATATATATATATATATATACACACACACACACAAGATATTACTCACTAACACTTTCACTTCTGCAACTCTTGAACTGCATGTAAATGTTTATTAGCCAGACTGTTGTAGCACTAGAGATCTACGATGAACCTTTAGTGAATGAGAACATGTGCACAAAAAAAATCATTAAGACAACAAGGCAAAGAACACAAAAAGGGCTTTTATTCTGAACTTTAAATTGGTAGTCCAACACGTTTCTAGCTTCTCTGGGGATAATTACTGGTCATCTTCAGCAATAATAATAACTGCCTTAATTTGAATTTTAATAACCTTTACAGTAGTACTTGCGTTTGCTTGTAGCACAAAAAAAGGAAGGAAAAAAAAAAGTTTGTGGCAACTGTAAACTGGAACCTTCTACAGCTCCGTGCTCTAGCAAAACCCATGTACATGTATAGTTAGCATTAAGGGATTAACTCCCTAGCACAATAAATATGAAAGAAAGCAAGAGAATCTTGTAATAAACAGACAAAAATAATAATCTGCATTCTGTAGGTACACTATCTAAATTTATGTGCAAGAATTGAGCTGATTCTTTACCACAAATATTTGAAACTCACATTGAACCCAATCCCAGCCCAGGTTTTTGTAATTTACCCTTTAAATAAACCTAAATAATTTGTCATTTCATATACATATATATTTACTTTATTTTTCCTATTTTCTGTCTTTTGATACCTGCCATTAATACCTGCTTTCACCAGATAAACTAATCCCTACAAAAAAGACACACAAGCATTTGAATGAAACATCAAGATGGTGAATAAAAAGCTGAAATAAACATAAAATACAAAACCCCTGAACAGAAGATGAATATTCAGGATTGTTGGAGGTGCTCCAGCTTTGAGAAATGGGTGAGTAAAATGTCTTTCTTGACCGGTGCCAGTGATGGCCTGGTTGCTTGGTAGACAGACACTTTCCAGTGTGTTGGTGACATCCAAAATCTGCTCCCACTGGACCACCTAAATTTGGTCACACTTTTGTACCTTTCCTCAATCATAGTTATTAATCAGTAAAACGTACCAATTTTGGCTTGAAGGGAATGTATATGGTGAATTGCGTGCAGACTGCACAGCAAAAATGTTACCTACAGTCTTTTGGCACATTTTCTGTAAGCTTGTGAATTCTAGTGGTACAGTGATTAAACTTGAATGTCCAAACTGATTTGGTTTTTCAACTAAGACCCTCAAAGTTCATCTTTAAATCTTCCTCTAGGATGGCACCTCCCTGACACTTAAAGGCTATAAAAACCAGAGTCTTTGATTTGCAAGTGATCCTGAGTTTTGCTATATAATAATATATTGCAAAACTCTGGATTACATGCAAATCAAAGTCTCCTTTTAAAAAGCATGGACAAGAACCACTTATAAAAGCTATTGAATGGAAAACCTGAAATATACAAATAAAAACAAAAGAAAGCTAAATTCACTTTTCAAATCCACCTTTTAGCTGTGCTCTTTTCTGCCAGTCAAAAATGCACATATTTCAAAAAATTCAATTAGAAATTTGCATTGTCACATTCAAAACAATATAAAAAAGTAAAACTATACTGAAATCAAGCATTACAACAAATGGTTTGTTTCCCTCCCCACTGTCCCTGTAGCTCATCCTTCTCAAAGGAATTTCCTCAATTTGGGTAGGATATTAACATGTTCACTGCTGATGTTAACAGTCTGTCCACCTGTAGATGGATGATGGCAACACTGACACATGCAGGATGTGACCCAGATGAGAACTATGTACTTCAACATGAAAGAAGTCACTCTGCTTTCATTCAGGTTTCCACACACAAATCATCCTGAGGTATGCATGAACAATTGGAAAGCCATCAAACCCAACCCACTCTTTCCCCAAAGCCAAGACAAAGGAACAGAAACAGACAGGCAGACATAATAATCCCCCAAATAAGCAAACATCTTTCAAGAAGAGTATACTGTAGATGCACAGAGAAAGGACTGGTTCTTTATATATAGTCAGAAAAGGACTGTGCAATTCTCCTTATATTTTCAAATCTGTCTTTTTTCTGTGTTGCACTTTTTTGTCCATCAGAGCACTCCCAAAAAGAGGTGGACATGTGAAACAGGGAGAATGCAGTCTGTTTTGCTGTTTTCTCCGTCATTTACATTGGAGTCACAATGAAATCAAACAGACTTGGCTTGAAGAATCCTCGCTCTATGTTGGCACTTTTTGCACTTCAAATAGTATGGCTGGGATTGAGGGTTTGGTGAAGGTGCAGTGGGCTGGAGGCAGTATGGGACAGGACTGTGGCATCTCATTTTTCCAATACAAACCAATGAAATATATCCCTCTTGAGGCACACAATAGTACAACCAAGGGAATGATGTGTACTGAAATTTCACTGGCCACACTTTTCGGCCCCATAACAATCAAGTGACCAAACACACACATGCACACACAAAATACACATTGCTCCATGCGAGTGCATAATCAGCAACAGAAATTCATTTTGATCCCTTAAAGGGCTAAATACCAAATTTCACACTCAGTTAATTACTATCAAATCTTATTTCATGAAGGAGTGCATTCATAATCACTGACAATCTCCTCAGTGCAGAACATCATAATGGAATAATTGAGAAACTGCTTTGAGTAGAAAGAAAGGCAAAAGTGGAGAGTAGGGCCCAACAGCCCAATCGTCACGTCCCACCAATCTGTATGCATTTGAAAGAAAACATAACCTTGAAGACGCAGGTAACCAGTTACAGTCCTTAAAAGCTTGAATCAAGCAAAGTTTGGTGATTTCTCTGCTCCAACATCCCTTCTCACCCTCTTAATAAATTGCTAAGATGAATGACGTGTTTAAGTACAGAAAATATGCTGGACACTGGTTTTCTAGGACTGCAACTGGGCACCTTTGGCCACCGACATCTAGTTATGTTAGAGGTCAACCATAATGCATTTTAAGAAATGGGCCAAGTCAAGGTGGCCCTGGCTATTACACAAAGATAAATGAGGCATTACATCAAACTAGGCCTCAGCATTGCCAGAATTTCATTTGACTCATAGTACGAGCACTAGGTGTTAGGACAGAAACATTCTACCAGCATCCACTATGGTGGCATCAATGCTGACTAAAAACAGCATGCAGCCCACTATCTCTGCCTGCATGGACCCAGGTGGCCCACTACCTGCATCTTCACACAGAGTTTCATCCTGAGCATACAGAGACAAACACATTCACAGTAGTGGGAAGAGCAGCAGGAGCACAGGATTCAGCTTCCCATAGCATCACACACCAGTCTATGTACATGTGTGCTTGGGTAGGGGGCAGCTGATGCCAGGCCCTGCCTGGGGAAAAACACTGAGCAAGGACTAGGAAGTTCACAGATTAAAAGAGCAAGAGGTGAAAGGTATGGAGTAGAGCAAGGACACAATGTCACTGGATGACTCGTGTTCATTCTTGTTCACATAAACGTCTTCAATCTGGATTGACATTAACATTGGTCCTTCACTGTTGTCCGAGAACGGCAGCTGGGCCGGTGTGTCAATCTGCAAGTGGGCAAGTGTGCGTGTGCTAGACAGACGAAACAATAGTTATAGTCAAGTAGAACTCCAGACAGACCATGTGGAGAACTGCCTTTAAACAGCTAGACGCTTTATTGATTGTGGCGAAAATGGAGAGAAAGCTGAAACAGGTGGTGCCATGTCTGCAAGTGTAAAAGGATGCATGATAATGAGGAAGCGTTGGGGCAAAAGACAACAGTGGCTCACAAGCCGTTACTGTTGCGGTGTGTCAACGGTGGTTTGGACAGTTCCACCACACCGGCACGGCCCTTGCCGATCACTTTGGGAGCACGACGTAGCAGCTTCTGGGCCTCTGTGAATGCTTCATTCAGCTCCTTCTTCCATTGTACAAACTCTGGATCACTCTGTGTGATAGAAGATAAGCGGATTACAAAATGGTAGCATGCAATATAGATATATATGCAATGTAGTTATATAGTTTATTCTGTGGCATTTTTTTAAGGGTTTCAGACTTATGAGAATGACTCAGTACAGGGAAAGTTGTCCTACCTCACACTGCAGGACAAACTGTTTGCCTCCTTTGATCCTCAGCAGGATGCATTTCTTATCTTTGATCTGCGTCTCTTCAACAGTCACTATCTGCTCCATTGTTAAGAGGTTTTGCTACATAAAAGACAATAAAAAAAAAAAGTTAATTGTTGTAATGTTTTACAAATTTTTCCAAGGTGCAAGTTAACATTTTCGATACAACAAAAACACTGCCTGTTATATGCCTTTACGATCCATTCAGACTTTTAGAACATATGACAAAACAAAACATTTTGCATAATAATGTAAAAAAAAATAAAAGAGCTTAGTAACTCTTATTGCTGAACCTCAGTGCTCTTCAACATCCATTGGTCAACAGAGGTGCTGTTGGAAATGAGATGTTAATGAAAAGAGGTCAGAGGAATAAAACCAGTCTGGATTAAGTTGACAGTGGGGAAATGCAATAAATGAAGAATATACTTAAACATGGCATATACTGTGAATCTGTTTAAGTGAAACTGAGCAGGCTTTGAAGTGACTGGGTATTTCCTCAATCTAATCAGTTAAAATCAAGGCAGCAAATTTGAAATCAGCAAACCCTCTACTATTATATCATGCAGCGTTTCAAAGAAAAACTTCTGAATAAGTGGGTTTCAGATACATTTCACTGTCCGTAATGTTTTAAACTCTGATCAAAGAAGAGTGAAACAGTGCTATAAATAGGGTAAGATCTTACAGATTTGTGTTAACACAAATTTAAAAGGAATCTTCAAATACACATGTAAGATATTTACCAGTTTAGCATGCTAAATTAAACTCCTAGAATCTAAGCTGAAATGTGCATACACAAAGGGTAATAATTTACATCATCCATATAGGAAAGATATCAGAGATCGTATTATGGGGGGCTGGGGGGTACTTAAATATCAAGATACCAGGACATCTCTGCCAGACTTTACGAATATTTCTGTGGTTGGCAATGGGAAATTCCCCTAGCAACGTTCCAAAAGCTTGTGAAAACCCCTCCTAGAAATCATTTGACTTAATTGCGAGCTCTGAATCTCTCAGTGCTGCTGACCTGGTATGTCAAGTACAGAGTCTATGGGTTTGAATTCAGGAGCTAGCCAGGTTTTAACAAAACAGAAGGAAAAGATGGCACTCAATTTCAGCAAGTAAATTACTTACTTACTGGCCCAGTTAGTTTCTCAGACATTAGGCCATTAGCTGTTGTCTTGGGTATTTTATAAATGTTACTGGCATAAATGTACCAGAACATGAAAAAAATGTGAGCAGAGTCTAAACAACCGTGACTGACCTGCTCAGTGCTGCTATCTTGGGCAGACAAACACTGTAATCACTGAAAGGCATGACCATGGTTTCTTTATGCAGCACAAGTCTTGCCAGAAGAGGCTCCACGTTATGCGATAATCAAACAAATGAATCAGCAGCACATCTATACTCATTGCTTTGTCTGGTGAAACCGCCCGAGGCAATACAAGCAATAACAGCAGGAATATACATAAGACAGGTCTGCTAAAGAAACAGCCATCTTCAGAGTGGCCGTCACACCTAGTAATGAGCCTAGGAATATGTGCATGTGCACCAGTAGGTGCCAGCAGAATTCTCCACAGATACTCAGATAACTAATGGAGCTGAATGTGGTTATTGAACCAGTAGGTAATCAAGATGAGTGACCACTAAACTAATCGGAGGGCTATGATGGGGAATGGGAGCATGTGAGCATGGTCTCGGATCCTGTTTCTTTAATTTCAACTAAGCCATGTTTGCTACAAAGATGTTCATTGATATAAACAGTAGCTCAGACAGCTTTCAGTGCCTACGTCTCACAAATGGCCTGTTTCACAAGGCCCAGGCATTTACAACCAACAGGCTGTTTAGACTGAGGAGTGTTGAGCCAGAACTAAAATCTACCATCCAAGTATGTGTGTTGGCACTGAATTAACATTCAGTCAACTCAGGAGTTCCTTAAGATGATCACTGCCAAGGCTGTGGAAACCTGCCGATGTCCATGATCTGTAAGCATGGCTAGCAGAACAAGCACTGTATGAAAAAATAAATAAATACATAAAAATAATACTACTTTTGAAGCAACAGGTTAACACTTCGCTATCCAACTTCAATCAGCTAATTTAGAGTTATCTTAGCAGCAGATAAGTAGCTCAATGAGGCCTATCCAGACTTTTTTTGAATGTTACAGAGTTGAACATGGCGGAAAACTTAGACACTACTGTACATCCATCATCAAGCTACAACGATGTTCTTTGTTGCATGTCAAGTTTCAGAATCAATTTTTGTTTTTCATAATGTCAGTGTCGATTTGCTGGTATTGCTTGATCTTAGTTCAGCTTTTGATACCATTGACTTGATAGGCTAGAACATGGTTGTGTTAAAGGGACAGCCCTCTCCTGGCTCAGGTCTTATTTGATGGATCGCTGTCAGTTCGTAGATCTGAATGGAGAGCACTCTAAAGAAACTAAGGTAATGTTCGGTGTTCCGCAAGGTTCTGTTTTAGGCCCATTGCTTTTCTCCCTATATATGCTACCCCTTAGAGCAATTATTATTAAACATGGTATTAGCTTCCACTGTTAGCTGAAACATATAGCAAGATAAGTCAGATGTGAGTCACCAGCTTAATAAGATTGAAGATTGTGTGAAGGACATCAGACAGTGGACGCTTACTAACTTCCTCCTGCTTAACGCCGACAAAACAGAAGTGCTTTTAAGTTCCACAGGCAGCCAGAAATAAGCTTTATGATTAGAGTTACTGCTGCCTATGATGTCCAGAAATAGAAAAACCACCATAGAGAGTTAAAGACCGTGGTGTGATTATTGATACCGGTCTCTCACTTAAAGCCCACATAAATAACATCACAAGGGTAACCTTCTTTCATCTCAGAAACATTGTTAAGATAAGAAATATGATTGTCACTACATTTCTTACCTCTAGGTTGGATTATTGCTTTACTGCCTGGATGTTCCAGTAGGAGCATTAACAAGCTCCACTTAGTTCAGAACGCAGCAGCTAGTGTCCTAACTAAAACCAGAAGATATGAACACATCACCCCTATCTTATCCACATTGCATTGGCTCCCAGTCAAATTTCGCATTGATTATAAAATACTATTACTAACCTTAAAAGCACTTAATAGTCTCATGCCACCGTACCAAAGTGATTTTTTTTTTATGATTAGTCATGCCTAATTCAATCAAAAGGTGCAGGCTATTTGCTAGGGGGCAGACCTTTATCTTATAGAGCTCCACAGTTATAGAACAGCCTTCCTATTAGTGTTTGGGACTCAGACACAGTCTCAGTGTTTAAGTCCAGGCTGAAAACACATTTGTTTTGTCTATATTTATGAATATTTTTTCTTAGGTAAAGGAGCAGATCTTAAGGGGTTCATGGGCATAGAGTGTTTGGTGAACTAGGATGTCTGGATGTTGTCGGCTTACCACCCTCTCAAGTCACTGGTGGGATGCTTTTTGTCCCAGGAAGTCCTCATGTCGGTCACACCTTCTGGCTCTAGCCTTTTAGTTATACTGTCATAGCTAGTCTTGCCGGAGTCCCTGTCTGTACTTTGCACATAATTTACATTGTCCATCGCCTGATTACAATCATACCTAACAAATTTCTCCTCTCTTCCTCTCTCTGTCAAGCTATATATGCCACTCCTGTGCTCCAAGTTCCTAGTCTGATCGTCTCTTTTTACGGAGCTACTTCGCTAATACTGGCGTACTACCCCTGGTTGGAGTCTCGTCGCCCGGTGGTCACACTGCCGGGGATTTATTTCCATTGTCGGGCTGTGAACTCAGTGTTTGTGATGACCCATTAGTTCCTCAGGAGCTCTCAGTTGCACTATTATAAACTGTTGTAAAAAGGACATTATCTACATTTACATTATTTACTCTGCAGTGTCACCCGAATGAGGATGAAATTCCCTTCTGAGCCTGGTTCTGTTCAAGGTTTCTTTTTTAAAGTTAAAAGTTTTTTCTTGCTGCCGTTGCTTCTAGCTTGCTCGTTAGGAATAGGGATAGATAAATAGTATATTACCTTTTTAATGAATACTTGTAAACTAATTGTAAACTTTAATTGTAATTATTCATTTATTTTTATTCTTATTTATATTTTATTCTTATTTAAAATAAGCGCTATACAAATCCGGAAACAGTTTGTGCTCCAATAATGAAAACAAAGATCAGTGAAAATCTTTTTGGAATTACTGGTCAACCAGAAAAAACTATTGTAGAATTGCAACTGCCAGTTAACAGCAACTGCCAACGATGTACAATGTAGATTTGTTTGAAAAGAATTCACATACCAAACTCTAACGAGTAAAAAAGTTTGCATGTTTACCATTCCTACTTACTGTTTAATATGCTGCGTGCCCTTAATTTGGTTTTAAATGCAAACAGTAAAATTCCATGTATCTAGGTGGAAAACATCAACCATCAATGTAGTTAATAAAACTGGTTTGTTTTATACCCACTTTTCTATTCTTTGTTTTCCACATAGTATAATTAGTAGACAGAAGAAAGGTCAACAAGCTTTATTTGTTTGCTAAAGTTAAGAAGAAGAAAAAGATGTAGACTTTGGGTTCACTCAACAACCCTGACACATTTTGTTTATGATGACCAACACACACTGCTGTGATCGAAGTGTGTTCCCCAACCAACACATCCTATATAAACATATACCTTTTTCACAGTGCTGAAATTCATATGAAACACAGCAGACATGTCAATCCATGTTTATTTTGACCAGGAAAAAGGTCACTTGAATTCAGTGTAAGCTGAGCAGCAAAAATAGACTTGGCGCAGAAATGATTGCGGCACTGCTGCTTCTGCTCAGCCCCTGCTACACGCTGCCACACCACCTCGGTTTGCAGTGTGAATGCTCTATCCGTTTAACATCATGCTCCTCACTGGTTATTAAAAACCCATCGCTGATTAAAAATTTTAAATTTGTTTCTCAAACCAGCAATAAATTACAAAACAGTGGCATCAGTCTATCTATTTCTCTCAATAGAGAATAGATTGCGACCAGTAACATACTGATTGCCTAAGACTGCAATTTTTTGTAAGTTAATACTAGTCATTAAAGCTACAATAAATGCATATTAAGTCATAAGGCAAATGTGTTGCCTAATACTTTTTTCATCATTTACAGCATTTGGCAGAAGCCCTTATCCAGAGAAACTTGCATTTAATCTGTACAATTGAGGGTTAAGGGCCTTGCTCAGGGGCCAGCAGTAGTAGCTTGGTGGACCTGCAATTCATACACACAAGATTCCTATCAGCAGCCAACCGCCTTAACCACTAAGCTACCACAATCCTGTATATAGAACAATGACCTTACCCCTAAAGCTTCATAAAATTCTGCAACAACCAACTTCAGCTCAACATCAGGAAAACCAACAATCTGGACTGTTCAGACAATACTGAGTAAAGGACAAAACACATTGTTCTTTCTGAGTAGGCTCAGGTCCTGTATACCAGCCTGGTAGGAACGCATTTTCAGTCTGTATCGGCCAGTGTTTTCTTTGCGGTAGTGTGCTCGGGAGGCAGCAAGGGGACAAGTTGCCAAACTGTTATGGAAAGCAGCTCTGTGGCGGGGATGGCACTGGACAGTACAAAAGCAAATTCTGAGATGAGTGAAAAAAAAGAAGCTGAAATCTATCCTGGAAAATACTTTTCATCTTCTCTATGATGAGCTATTCATATCTTGGAGAGAATTTTCAGCCACGTGCCTCAAGACACTTATATATAAATTAGCATACGTGTACACTGATTTATGTTTCTATTTTATTTATTTTTCATTCCATCTTTTCTATTCCATTCACCATTTTTTAAAAACTATTTGTGAAGTATAGACTTTCTTAGATTTTTCTCCTTCTACCTGTGCTGCTTTGTCCCCTTGAATTTAGCTCAGAGGGGATTAAAGAACCTGAAGGTCAAATCAAGACCTTCAAATCTTTGAAACGTTCTTCAAATCATCCCTGAAGAATTTTTGTGGCATTTTTCCTACTGAAGGCTACTGCCATTAGCAAACACTTCCCATAGTGAGGTGTACTGAGTCTCAAATAATTTTTAGGGAAAAAAAGTTGGACACAACTAAAACAAGATAATCAAAATAATTCACTTCTATGTCAGTGGTTTTAATGCTATAGATGATCAGTGTTCTCAGACTCTTTTCGTATATCCCAGCTTGTTAGGAAGCTGGGGTCAGAGCAGCAGGTCAGCCTTGACACAGCAACCCTGAACCAGAAAATGTTAGGTGCTGTAGAAAGGCACAGCAGAGGCAGCCTGGCTCATCCTCAAAGGTTTGAAGCTTACGCCACACACTGTAAATGCAACTGGCTTGTGTGCATAAATGCCAGAAACAAAAAATATTACTGAACACAGTACATCACCTTGCATTAGTTTTGAGGTCTCATTTGGTTGATATAAGCACAAGAAAATATGCTCATGCAGTTTCAGATTCTCTAACTAAATGTCAGTAAAGCAATATTACGGTTAGTGATCTTTTTGTAAGTTAGAATTCTGTAGCAGAATTAGCTGACTGAAATGCTACAAAGGAATGTTTAATATATTTTAACATTAATCTAATTAGTTCTTAAAAAAACAACAACAACAAACAAAAACAAAAACATTGGTTGCAGAAAATTGCATACATACCCTAGACTCGCCCTCTCCTCTCCATTCTACACGGTTAGGAAACAGGTAGAAGTATCGGCGCTGCCACTGAGTCAGGAATGGGTTTCCAAGCTTCAGCATGTAGCCATGCATGATGCAGTCCTTGCCCAAGGCATAGTCTAAGAGATAGAGGGTAAAAAAAAAAATAAAAAATCACATACACCACAAAACACATTATGAAAAATCAAACTAGGTTTAAAGAAAAGCTTGATGGCCAAATTGAAGAAAAACAACACTAGTCTTAGACTATAATAGCCAAGTAATTTTCTATAAATATGCTCCTTAAGGATTCATATTTGCATTTAGGCTAAAACAAATACTATTAATTTCACTATTACAAACTGATACACAGTCAACTGGTTTGAGTGCATCACAGCAGACAATGTGTTCATATTACCCTGGCTTGAGAAGAGTCTTCTCAGCTTTATCAAAAAGCAACATGACTTATTATTCATTATTATTTATAGTAAAACTCAGCTCTTAAATTCAGCATGCCAACTAAAGTCAGACTAACCAACTACTTTATTAGGAACACCCATACACCAGTTTATTTATGTGGTCGTTCAGTTGTTCAAACAGAAAACCATAATATTCACCACCATATTTACCAAATCTCACTCCTAGCAACTTTTTGTTCAAAAATTAAAAATGAGACTAAACGGGAAAACCTTTGTTGACTTTGTGCAGGTGAATCGACACATTGCAGTTTTTGTAATTCTTTCCTGCAGATGCCTAAACACTTCAATGGAAATTTGCTGATTCAGTCAAGAAGAACCATCTTTCTGTAAACAAGTATTATAACGGCAAAAACAATCACTGTCTTGATGTGCAATGTAAACTGTTGTCTTTTTTTTTCTATTTTGGAGATGCACCAGGGTGTAGTGGTCTGCTTCAGCACTGCTTCAGCAACTTTATCGAGAGAAAAAATTCACACAAATTCTTTGCGCTTTAACATCTGCCTTTGGGATAGAAGCATAGACAAATTCATGTGCATGCTTGATCAGACTAATCTTGGGAATTTAGAGGCCAAATCAACACCCAATTTTTGCAGTGTGGCAGGGTATTCTATCCTGCTGAAAGAAGGGGCCATGAAAGGATGTACTTGGACTGCTACAATGTTTAGGCAGGAGTCAACTTAACCACATGAATGCCAGGACCTAACCGTTGCTCCCCACATGCCCATAAAACTATAAATGTATGCACACATATATACACGGTCAGAAGTGATGCACGGAAGGGCACCTGGCTACCCAACAGCCCAAACAGGATGAAGGCATTTTTGAAGGTCAGAATGGGCTCTCTGACCAACACATTTTCCCTACACTCTGGTGTTTGATGTGAACATCAAGCTCTTGACCTGTATCTGCAAGATTTTATAATTTTCAGTGCTGCCACAGATACGCTGATTACAATACTGCATGAAAATACAAATCCCTGAAAACAGTGAATATGGTTGAAAATTGTAGGCCAAAGTACACATGGAGCTACTATTATTACTGGCCAACTGTTTAATATGTAAAGAAATTTGGAAAGTGCCTATGTTTTTATTTAATTTTGAGACAATTTCTGCAAAAGACTTACAAATGCTGCCCTTTTGCTTGATAGGCAGGCAATGCTTGCACATACTATTACATAATAGTCTTACAGATTAGATTCTAACAGATGTTTTTAAACTTAAAAACATTGTCAAATGATTATTATGCACATAGTACATATTTATTGCCACTGTAACATGTTTATTTAGGAGGTCATTACGAGCTCCAAGGAACACGAAAGCTAGCCAAACATATTTTTGATCTGCTTCTCATGCATCGTCAGAGGAAATAACTATCTAGCCATTCTGCATGCATGAGCTCTCAGGTGTTCATGATTGTCTAGTGTCGAGAGACTGTATGCCACCCTTCTTCTCGGTGTACATGTTAGAACCTCACCCTCCTCGTGGCCTTGTTGCTTGTTCTTGGCTCGCTTGCGTGCCTCATTCTTATCCGTGTCACTGTTGACTGCCTCATACACCGTCTCAGCCACCTCCTGCTGCCAGCGCTCTGAGATCACCAGGGGAAAGTTTTTATACAGCTCCTGATCACTGTCCAGCAGCTGAAACCCAGAACCATAGAAAAGAATAGTCAAGAGAGCACAGAAACACATGAAAACTAGCCCTCATGGGAAAACCAATCCTACAAAGACAAACCCAAAGCCAGCACTGAACATGCAGGACTGTGAAACAAGTGTATGACTTGTTCTAGTACAAAAACACGTACATGAGCAACAATCATGACCTCCTAGCAAACAGGCACATGTTGCTAAGCAATTCTGCAGCCATTGCAAAATGCAACAAACACACTTTTGTTCCACTTCATGAGAGCTCATAGGGGTCACACTGAATCTGAAGGTTTTCTATTGTTCTCTCAATTTCTAAGGTTTAGAAAATCTTTAAAACATATCAGGTAGGCTTGAAGCTAAAGTCTACCATTATTTAAAAAATACAGACAGTGGATATTAAAATGTTGCTTTTTGGATTAACTTAGATGCGGTACCTTTATGCCTTTGGTGTCCTCCTCATCAAAAGAACCAATGTCGAAGGCATCAGCAGCATTCACCTCTCCACGAGGAGGAATCAGTGGTGGAGAATACTGCAATTAAACATAACCATTAATACGCCTGGACAACTGTGGACAACTTAAATATTTGGTCAAGTGACCACACTTTTGCAAAAAAAAAACAAAAAACCAAAGGCTAATTTAAACTTAATGTATGATGTTCAGTAATAGGGCAGTGTGAGCAGCGTTCTCCTCACACTCTGGTATATGTGGAAGACTTTAATGTGAAATACAATAGATGGCATGTCTGAGATAAAACATTTCTGTCTGTTCAAGACAAAACTGTAACTATGTATAGATATCATGCAAAGCAATACAAACTGACAAGCTCTATTTCTCTTTAAAAATTTGTCACTATTGTAGTTCTCGTCACTGTCTGGCTCCTTAAAAAGTTAAGGTGGTAATAATTTTAATGGTTTTTGAACAGTACAAGAACAATGCAAGTTTGTTTCGCTGATGTAGATGGATGGGGAAATTTGTCCATTTTTATTGCTGAACTACACTCATTGTTTCAGAATGGGCAAAAGAAAATGACAATAATTTAAAAGTGACTCCCAGTAACACTAACAACAGAACAAAATCCATCTTCAGAATTTTGAATATTCATTTTTAAAATAAATCTAAAAGAAAATACACTAAAGAAGCAATTGTGAGGTTCTATCAAAACCCCAGTTGTAAATCAAGCAACCAAGTCTCTTGAGAAAACTTCTAAAATAAAAAATCATCTTACAGATTAGCACAATTTCTCATGTTTTGAAGAAATGAGTGGAAAAGTGTTTTGATTTTGACTTCTAGGTCTGGTGCCAATCCATGCAACCAACTATTAATTAAAGTTACAAAATTCACAAGATATGGCTAAAATGATACAACAGAATGCTGGGGCTATCTTACCTGGGTAACCGTTGAGAATATTTGTTAAATAACGTGTATATATAAAAATACTTTTTTTTATTGGTATGGGGAGAAATAGGGAAAAATATAAGCCAGTAAAATAATGTTTTAGCAAATACTGGACTCCTACATAGAGTTATAGTTCTGGGAAATCTTAACAAGAAACCACCAGGAAACTAAATATCATTCTAGTTTAATAAATATAAATTCACATATAAATCTTCAGCCTTACCTTCTGGAGATAGACCTGTTGCCAGTCGATTCCTTTGAAAAACAGATGTTCCTTCACTTCTGAAGCCCTATAGCACGCACCAGTAAAAAGAAATAAAGCCACATTAGACACCAATATCTCTCAGCAGCAGGGTGTCAGTGCTTCAGTTAATCTTCAGGTCTACGCTCACCATAGACATAAGGGTAAACAAGTAAGCCCAATATAGAATAAGAAGAATTTTATGTATTAATATTGTATAGTTTAATGTACAAAATTGAAACACATCTAGACAGTGTGATGGTTTTTGATTATGTAAAACGAGTAAAAATCAACACACTTACCCCTGACCCTGGCAGCCCAATCTCTTTGCCACATCTCTTTGTAGCAGTCCTTCCAAAAGAGACTTGAGTTCAGATGAAAAGGAGTCTGGCAACTCTACATTCTTAGAAGGGAGCATTAGAGTAATGTCAGATATACAAACATACACTCATTATTTGTACATGCTTGGTACATGATTATTTGTGCGCACACGTGAAAAAGTGTTTGCCCCTTCCTGATTTTTTTTTTTTTTTTGCACGTTTGTCACACAATGTTTCAAATCATCAAACAAATTCAATTAGTCAAAGGTTTTTATTATTAAGGGAAATCAAAATCCAAACCCACATGGCCATGTGAAAAAGTGTTTGCCCCCCTGTTAAAATATAACTTAACTGTGGTTTATCACACCTGAGTTCAATTTCTCTAGCCACACCCAGGCCTGATTACTGCCACACGTGTTCACAATCAATAAGTCACTTTAATAAGACCTGACTGACAAAGTGAAGTAAACCAAAAGATCCTCAAAAGCTTCACATCATGCTGAGATCCAAAGAAATTCAGGAACAAATGAGAAAGAAAGTAATTGAGATCTATCAGTCTGGAAAAGGTTATAAAGCCATTTCTATAGCTTTGGGACTCCAGCGAACCACAGTGAGAGCCATTATCCACAAATGGTGAAAACATGGAACAGTGGAGAACCTTCACAGGAGTGGCCGGCCGACCAAAATCAAGAGCGCAGTAACGACTCAGAGATGTCACAAAAGACCTCTCAACATCCAAAGAACTGCAGGCCTCACTTGCCTCAGTTAAGGTCAGTGTTCATGACTCCACCATAAGAAAGAGACTGGACAAAAATGGCCTGCATGGCAGAGCTCCAAGATGAAACCCGCTGCTGAGCAAAAAGAACATAAAGGCTTGTCTCAGATTTGCCAGAAAACATCTTGATGATCCCCAAAACTTTTGGAAATATTCTCAGTGGACTGACGAGACAAAAGTTGAACATTTTGGAAGGTGTGTGTCCCATTACATCTGGCGTAAAAGTAACACCAAATTTCAGAAAAATTACATCATACCAGCAGTAAAATATGGTGGTGGTGGTAGTGTGATGGTCTGGGGCTGTTTTGCTGCTTCAGGACCTGGAAGACCTGCTGTGATAAATGGAACCATGAATTCTGTTGTCTAGCAAAAAATCCTGAAGTACACCAGCAAGTCAACCTCTGAATGGCTGAAGAAAAACAAAATGAATGGACCAAAATTCCACCACATCGCTGTAATTGACTCGTTGCAAGTTATCGCAAACGATTGATTGCAGTTCTTGCTGCTAAAATGGTGACCCAACCAGTTATTAGGTTTAGGCGGCAAGCACTTTTTCCACACAGGGCCATGTGGGTTTGGATTTTTCCTCTTAATAATAACCTACATTTAAAAACTGCATGTTGTGTTTACTTGTATTTGTCAAAGATACAAGTAAACACAACATGCAGTTTTTAAATGTAGGTATTTAAATGTGTGTGATGATATGAAACATCAAATCAAATCAAAGTTTATTTATAGAGAACCTTTTAAAAACAGCAGGTGTTCACCAAAGTGCTGTACAAACAATATAAAATAAACAATAGAACTAAAAAGCATAAAATAATAATAAAATAAATAAATAAAAACTAAATAAAAGACTAATAAAAATGCAATAAATACAATAATAATTAATAGCACACACTTAAAAAGAACTCCTAACTCTTAACTCTCATACTGCGTTGTATGCTGCCCCATACAAATATGTTTTTAAATGTGATTTAAAAACAGCCAGTGAAGGTGCCTGCCCAATGTACAAAGGCAAATTATTCCAGAGTTTGGGGGCCGCTACTGCAAAGGCACGGTCACCTCTGCTTTTTAATTTTGCATTGTTTTTGCATTGATTTTGCAAGATATTTAGGACCAATGTTATTTAATGATTTAAAAACTAAAAGTAAAATCTTGAAATCAATTCTAAAATGAACGGGCAACCAATGAAGGGAAGCCAATATAGGTGTAATGTGTTCTCGTTTGCGTGTCCCCGTTAATAAACGTGCAGCTGCGTTTTGTACCCTCTGCAAACGTGTTAGAGATGCCTCACCAATGCCTACATAGAGACTATTACAATAGCCCAGGCGGGATGATATAAAAGCATGGATGACCCTCTCAAAATCAGTAAAAGATACAAATGACTTTAGATAATTGCCTTAACTGATTAAAAACACGATTTAACTACCAAATTAATCTGTTTTTCTAGTTTAAAGTCACCGTCCATTAAAACCCCCAGGTTTTTAACAACAGGCTTCACAAATGACTTTAAGTCACCCAGATCCACATCAGGAGTATTAATGGTACCACCAGGTCGAAATAAAATGATTTCAGTTTTATCTTCATTACACTTTAAGAAGTTGGAGGCCATCCAGGCTTTAATATGTATGTGTGTGTATATATATTTTTTATATATATATATATATATATATATATATATATATATATATATATATATATATATATATATATATATATATATATATACACACACACACACACATATACATATATATATATATATATATATATATATATATATATATATATATATATATATATATATATACACACACACACACACATATATACACACATATACACACACAAAAAAAAATTATAATACTTTTGTTTTTGCCCCCATTTTTCATGAGCTGAACTCAAAGATCTAAGACTACTTCTATGTACACAAGGCCTATTTCTCTCAAATATTGTTCACAAATCTGTGTTAGTGATCACTTCTCCTGGGCTGAGATAAACCATCCACCTCACAGGTATTGCACAGGTGTGCCTTAGGCTGACCACAATAAAAGGCCATTCTAACGTGCAGTTTTACTATATTAGGGGGCCCGAAAACCCGAAAACACCCATTGATTGTGACCTGTGGAATGTTGGTCCATTCCTCTTCAATGGCTGTGCAAAGTTGCTGGATACTGGCAGGAACTGGAACACGCTGTCGTATACACCGATCCAGAGTATCCCAAACACGCTCAGTGGGTGACATGTCCGGTAACTATGCTGGCCATGCAAGAACTGGGATGTTTTCAACTTCCAGGAATTGTGTACAGATCCTTGCAACATGGGGCTGTGCATTATCATGCTGCAACATGGGGTGATGGTTGTGGATGAATGGCATGTCGTTGTCCGTAACATACATCTGTCCATACCATAATCCCACCACCACGGGCCACTCGATCCACAATGTTGACACCAGCAAACAGCTCACCCACATGACGCCATACACACGGTCTGCCATCTGCCCTGTACAGTGAAAACCAGGATTCATCCGTGAAGAAAACAGCTCTCCAAAGTGCCAGACGCCATCGAATGTGAGCATCTGCCCACTCAAGTTGGTTACAACGACAAACTGGACGACAAGCATGGAGATGAGCTTCCCTGAGATAGTTTCTGCGTGGTTTGTGCAGAAATTCTTTGGTTATGCAAACCGATTGTTGTAGCAGCTGTCTGAGTGGCTAGTCTCAGACGATCCTGGGCTGGTGTGGTTACAAGTGGTCCGCTTTTGTGAGGCAGGTTGAATGTACTGCCAATAAACATTCAAATCATGGGCAACAGCTCTGGTGGACATTCCTGCAGACAGCATGCCAAATGCACGATCCCTCAAATCTGTGGCATTGTGCTGTGTGATAAAAACTGCACATTTTAGAGTGGCCTTTTATTGTGGTCAGCCTAAGGCACACCTGTGCAATAATCATGCTGTCTAATCAGCATCTTGATATGCCATACCTGTGAGGTGGATGGATTATCTTGGCAAAAGGGAAATGCTCACTAACACAGATTTGCGAACGATATTTGAGAGAAATAGGCCTTTTTGTATACATAGAAAAAGTCTTAGATCTTTGAGTTCAGCTCATGAAAAATGGGGCAAAAACCAATAGTGTTGCCTATATTTTGTTCAGTATTCGAATACAAAGTGGTGTGAAAAAGTGTCAAGGAGGCAAACACATTCACACCACTGTGTGTACACACACACGTATATAAATATAAATAACCATACACATATGCCCAACAACAACACACACTGAACATGTATAAATTACAGAAATAAATATACATTATGCCTTACCATAGTAAGTGTCATTCGGTCAATCTCATGTTTGTCTTTGGTCTTGTGTTGCCGGAATGGGCTGTGCCTGTGACAAGCCAAAGAACTTGTTATATTACTTAAAGTAATGTGCCACATATTCACACTGTTAACATTACTGTTACTAGTGGCAATGAAAGTAATGTCAACAGTAAGACACCCTAGCTTTACAGCGGTTTTGTTATACATGTTCCAGGTTACTTTGACTACCTGGTCAGTTTTTAAATGCAAATGCACATACATGCACATCCCTCAGTGAACAGACATTTCATAGCCCTCCCCATTAGATCCCTTGCACCCTCTATAGTAAATGCTACACAGCTGGTTTTGACAACCCCCACTCCCTCATCTACCCACTCCGTCTGTCTCCTCTGTGAAGTCTCTGAGCTGACCTCCTGTGTTGAGACCCCTGACATTTAAACTTTACTCCCCACATCAAACAGGTTTGAGAAACAAACAGTGAAAGGCAAATACAGTGAGCACCCCAGCACCACCAAAAAATAAAATAAATAAACCAAAAAGATAATAGTATAAATAGATAATTATAACATAAAAATAGTATTCATGATTTTGCTTTTACAGAAAGAAAGTGCTGGTTCTTACCCTCGCAGAAGTTTAAACAGCATGCAGCCCAGTGAAAACCAGTCAGCGCTGCTATCATATGCTGTCCCTTTTTGCAGAACCTCTGGTGCCATATAGCCATGGGTGCCCCTAGAAAAGACCACAAGTGTTCACTTTTATTCCATGCATTACAATAAAATTCCTATTAAACTTCATGTAAGTTCTCCATAAATATTACTGGGGAAAAATATCCACAAAAAAACTTGCAAGCCCTGTATGATATTTAGCATTTTTTGGAGCGGCTTTTCTAGCACCCTTGCTGTGGGATACCATCAGTCATGGTTCCATTAACGAGCTTGTTATCAGGCCCTTGATGGGATCTATCAAGAGATATTCAAATAATGACAAATTTGGATTAACATAACATTTGAAAAGATAGTTATGGAACATATATTTTATAGTGCACAGTCGTGTGCTAGTTTGAATAAAATTGTTTACATTTTAATCATTATCTTGATTTTACATTTGTGTACAAGTCGGCTATACGAGTGATTTTTTACTGTTTACTTATCCCTACATCCCTGTTTACTCAGAATGGTGCAATAAAGAAAAAGTCATACAGTGAGTGGCAGCTTTGCAGATGGAAGAGCCTTGATGATAAGGGAGAATAGTCAGACTGGTTCAAGCTGACAGAAAGGCAACAGTTACCTTGTCAACCAAGAACAGAATGCTGAGGCTGCAGGGCCACCAAACCTGGAATTTCAACTTCTAAGTCACACTGATGGTAGGGTCAGGATTTGGCACCAACCGCATTAACACCATCCATGAACCCAACCTGCGTTGTGTGAACAGTCCATGCTGGTGGAGGTGGTGTAATAGTGTAGGGAGTGCACACCTTGGGTGTCGTCTCACTTTAAACAGTACAAGTTCAATGTTCTTCATTGGACTTTACAGACAATGGATATGAATCCAAAAAGAACACCATTGGGATACGGTAGAACAGGGGATTCTGATCATGAAAGCGTGCCGTAAAAATCTGCAGGAATACAATCAGGGCAATATGGACCGGAATCTCAAAGAAATGTTTCCAATCTCTTGTGTAATACATGCCACAAAAAATTTAGTCTACTTTTTAGTACACTATTTGTGTATACTGCTCCTTAATAGTTTACGTTTTTAAAATTGCGTACTATTTACTGAAAACATCACAAAGTAGTAATGCACTATATTAGGAGATGAATGAATAATATAGATGTTTTAGAAGCTAAATGAAATTATTCATTAAATGAAACTTTATGAGCACTCACACACTGGCATGGGGTTTCTTCTTTGAGAAATCGCAGGCTAAACCCAAGTCAGAGATGCGAACATGGCCATGCTCATCTAGGAGGATGTTGGCAGGCTAAGAAAGGGGGGGAGAGATGATTAACGCTCATTACTTTCAAGCCACCCAAATGCACACACCTTACAAGCTTTCTGATATGATTCTTAATGTCAATAAGAATATTACACCTAAATCTAACTCAATACACAATCTCATTTTTTAGGCTAATTCATAATCATTTTTTTTTTTCTTAAACTTTGTTATTTAATGATTTGGTTGTTTTGTGTCTCTCCCTATTGCAGATTATTTGAAACAATATTTATGGGTGAAATTAAAATAATGACACAAAGCTACAGGAAATTTGTACAAATAAACTTGTGTCTCCAAACACCTTTTAAGTTTTACTGACAACTGAACCTAAACAGTTAAATACAAACAAATATTGCTCACTAGACTCTCTGTTGTTGTCTGGCATCATAATGGTATATTTGGGGAAAAAATGTAAATTCTGTACTTAAATTTCCATTATCTGTAGCCATATCATATACACAGTTGAGAAGCTTGTTACAACCACATTTTAATCTTTGACATAATTATTGCATACAATACAGTACTTACGAAATTTTTCATCTAAATGTTAGTCAAAATGCACATCAAAATGCCCTCCAAACTAAACCTTTTAGTGGATGAACCCAGTTCTGCCTACTTTAGAGAAACAGCCCAGTAGACAGTCAATCAAACTGGGAAGATAACTCACCGTATCCCCAAACAAAATCTAGCAGGTACCAAAAGTGCTGAACAATTAAAATGGCTTGCAAAGTGCATAGCTAATCTGGATATCTAGCATTATTTGAGGTTGGAACTGAATTTGAGTCTCAGTTGGCAACTTGTGATGATGCTACTTCAGAGGGCACAGTGTTAAACATCTGAGTTAGATGAAAGAGGAAAGAGATTTTTTTTTCCTCCATATGGTATCTTTAATACCACCTTTTGAAGTGTTGAACATTCGACAACTAGAGAGAGGTGAAGATATTCAAAGTAAAAATAAACCCAAAGCCACTTGAGTACAGAGGGGTATAGAAGCATTTGCCCTTTACCTTAAGGTCTCGGTAGACAACAAAACGATTGTGCATGTGCTCCAAACCCAGGATAATTTCTGCTGCATAGAAACGCATTTCCTTCTCACTAAATACTCCATGTTGAGAAAGATGATAGTGGAGATCCCCACCTAAAACATGAATTCATGTATTCAACACACTTTATTGTATGGCTGTACAAACAATTCAGAAATCTCAATTTTATTATAAACTTTGAACTTGTATAATGTATGCTGTAAGACAAGTCTACAAATAAAACACATTTAAAACAATAGCACTTGGGGGAATGGCAACTGGTCAATTAATTAGATTATTTATTATTCATATTTCTCTCACTAGCTTTGTACATAAGCTAGTACATAGCTTTGTTCCACAGAAGTTTCAGTAAAAGTTTACATGAACGGATATTTTAATTGATAATTTACTACATTTAAGAACATCCAATAATAAGATTTCTGTTTTACATTTACATCAACAATGTTTTGAATTGTGCTGAAGGTAGTTCTAGGAACCTGTACAAGTGTTTACCTTAGTACAAGTTTTCATGCAGTTTTTAGATATTTTACATCAGGGAAATAAGTCAACAACATTCAGAGAAGTAGAGCTAATTATAACATGAGTGAATGCATGGGTAAGAGCTAAGTATTGCTTGTGTAATGTTCCACTGGTTGCCTGTAATTAACATCTCTATTAGCGTAATCCTATTGGGAATTAGTATCCTGAGAAGCAGGGTAGTGCCTGGCATGATACAGAGCATGAAGAAATAGCAGCTCTCACCATTCATCAAGTCCAGGATGAAACACAGCTTATCAGGAGTATGGAAAGCATACGTCATACACACGATAAATGGACAGTCCTGGATTTTGTGATGGAGGGAGAGGGGGAGGGAGGGAGTCAGGGAGGGAGAGGGGGAGAGAGAGAGAGAGTTAAAAGGCAGCAGAAGTAAAATTAGCAGATTGTACTGTTGCATGAGGGAAAAAAAGCAGCCTTATTTCACAAGACTGTGGTGTAAGCATGACAACCCACCCCTGTGCTGACCAAAGACAGCATGATTCTCTCATTGAGTGCCAGGGTCTCACCCTGCTTCATCTTAATCCGCTTCTTATCCAAACACTTCATGGCATACCTATAGAACATAAACCCATGCAGGTATTCAAGAAAACCTGTGATGTACGCAAATTAAAAAAAAAATTAAATGAATGCAGTATTCCTAAAAACAAAAGCTTAGTAACGGATACTCACATTTTTCCTGTGTCAGCCTTCCTGCAGCCATACACCTCTCCAAACCCACCTCTACCAATGATCCGATGAACACTAAAATCATTCATCGTTAACTACATACACACACACACACAAAACATGTTACTACAGAAAAATCTCAGTTAACATTCACCTACTATGTAGTAATGTGTAAAAAGTAATGTAATGTGTATAACGTAAAGGCAAAAGTTTACAGATTAAATGCTAATGTCTCCTTATAAATGCCTCCTAACTGAAAGGCTGCATGTTCATACGTAGAATCTCAAACATTCAGCAGAAAACTTACATGGATATTTAGCTCTACATTCTTCCACTGGCAGAAACGAGTAAACTTGTCACTATATGAAAGAGAAACAGGTTTCATTTTTAAAAACAAAGATAAGGCAACAGGAAAAACAAGTTCTTGGTGAAGAAAAACAGCCAAACAGAATCACACCTTTCTATGAACTTCTGAAAGATCTTTCCTCGCAGACTGTCACAGATTTCAACAATGTATGGCTAGAAAAGAAAAAACAAAATTATATATGAGGGGCTGTATATTGTATATGAAATTCTGCTTAATTAATGTAAACAAAATTACTTTCACATGCTGCTATAATTACAAAAACCCACTATGCCGCATGTCCAAAGTAGAATATCTTTCTCTTTTAATGTCACAGATTTACTGATTTATGTCAGGAAAGGTATTTAACATTAAAACATTTTTAAACAAAACAAAAAAGCATAAATTTTTATAGCTTAATGTGCTGAAAGGTTGTTTGCAAAAGCCACTATTTTCCAGAAAAATAAAAGACGCTTTAAAATAATGATGATGATGATAACAAAATAAGCAAACAGCATGTTGCCAAACATTAAATACTGGATCAAATGACACCACACAATGCTTAATCATTACATGAATTGCAACTCTTCCCACTGGTCAAGCAATATAAATTACAAATGGTATTACATATAATTTACATTTATGTATTCATTAAGAGTGTAACTGCACAGTAACTGAAAAGAGGAATACTTTATCGCTGACAGACAAAGCAGAGAACATAGCCTTTATTTATTATAAATGTGCCCAATCATGCAGGCAAAATCAAGTTTTCTTAATGCTGCTCACCTGAAAGAGGGATGGGGGCACCTGTTTCTTAGCCAAGTGAGACTGGACATGGTCCACGGCTTTCTTAGAGAAAGGCTACAAGACAGTACAGAGACACACGGTACTAATCCTATATGGATATATGCAAGTTGTTGGCCAAAGATCAGGAAGAAGGCATGTTTTAGAGCATTAAGCAATCAGACACGTTTCTTGCTTTCCTCAGTCAATCAAAAAGTCAATTTGATCTCGATTTGATATAAGCACAACTAACCTATTGTGTTTTTTAAACAACAATATGGCTGGGTAAACATTAAATGGGAATAGAACCACAAAAGGATAATTAATTAACTGGGCAGGAATTCCATTTGGCTTGTTCTGAAATATCCTAAAAATATATATATTTTCTTTTTTTTTTGACAGCGAGCCTGTGGTCTTACATGTGAGCATGACAGGAGCTCCTTCATAATGTAGCCATCATATATCTGCCGACTGCGACTTAGTCTCTCCTCCTCAGAGTCCAATTTCTCATATTCTTTAATCTGAGAAGACAAATAAATAGTGTTAATCAGATCTCTAAAACACAGTGTCTTTAATCTGGCAAGTAATCATCAGGCCATGCTGCCTTTTCACATCAAAAATTAGAGCAACTAATGAATGATCAACTAGAAGAGGACTCCTCATGAAAAACACTTGTTTAACCCTTTTTTTTTTTTTAGTACCCCCAGTGCTGTAGATGTTATTGTCTAAAGTCTGATTAGTGTTCCTTAGGCTGATCCCTGCTCAGAGCTGCCACAGCAGATCATCTGGTCCAGATATTTAATTTGGCACAGGTTTTACCTTCCTGATGCAACGGGCTTGGGAAAGGCACTGAATTAATCCATCAGTGGTTAGGTTAGATCCCTGCCCAAGAACCAAATGCAAGCTATGGCTATGAGAGTGTGGGATCCTGCCGCTGGACCACCAGGGGACAGCTTATGTATAAAGCACATGGTGGTGATATTAACAAGCTGCATGTCATCATTCAAAATAATAAATTGAAATCTGCATATGAAATTTGAGCTCTCTACGTCTCTCCGTTGGGCAGAGCTCAATAAACGAACAAGTGTCACCTGAGGTCTTTTTTCATAGCCAGTTGGAACTACTGACATAATGCAGTCATTTAAACGTATTTAGGACAGGAAAAACCAAAGGGTTTTAAACCTTTTAGAACAAGTCAACAATAAAATACACCTCAACAGTTATACTTTATGTATCTTTTTATCTTATTTATTACAAATCATTAGTTTTATGAACTTCTGTGATTACATGACTATAAACTTTATATCAAAACTGGAATAAAAAAGCAAACAAAACAATTGCCAGCTGAAAAGTGTTTTAATTTTAGAATTTCTAAATAACACAATGGTGGAATGGAGGATGATGTTTTGGAAGAGCGATACTGGATTGATTTCAAATATCACCTCTACAAGCAGACGGCATTAACTCCATAGAAGAGGATGCTTTTGCAAAGGCCCTCCTTGTCTTGCATTAACTAAATCAGTCGGTCAGTCAGTCTGTCTGTCGTTTATCTTGGCTGGGCAGAAGAGCAAGTGAGCAAGGAAGAAGATATTGTGTACACTGATTGGCCAAAAAGACCTACATTTTAAATGCCACTTTGCATAATTTACAGAGTGGGGTTACAGAGTGGCATAATTTGAATCAAAATCCAGTATACTAATGGAATGAAACTAAAAACCAATGTCTGAATTTTTAAAGTTAAAAGACTTTCAATGTTACTACATTTTTACCTTTGAAAAGGAGCAAAACAGACTTCACTTTGTCATGTCAGGTCAAGATTTTTCTGCTGTCCCTTGAGAGGAACCTTCCTCATATTAAGGTTGGATCCCCCAGTGTACATACTGTTTCTAAAAGGTGTCAGGGCAAATGTGATACGAGTTCAAGACAGCGCTCTGTAAAGCTGAAGTGAACACACCTTGATTTATGGTGCATTTTGATTGGTTTTTGCCAACATTGGATAGTCTGTGAGAACACCTAACCATGCAGAATTGTGTTTTACTCTTTTTTTTTTTTTTTACATAGTCATTTGTTAAGTACCCTCATTTATGTGCAGAATTATTTTAAAATGATGAAATAAGATATGTTTATCCTTATTGATAGCTATAAACATTTAAACCACTAATATGTGAACCAAACAACATTCAGTATACAAGGGAAATAAATGAAGTCAGTTCACAAGGATGTGTTCGACACAATAAAAATAGGTAAGAGTAAGGATTTAACAGAGTTTGACATTAGCATACAGTGGTTAGTACATACCAAAAGGACAACTGGAGAACTGTTGATTGGGTCATGGTTGCTCAAGGCTCACTGATGTACTCATGGCATGAAGACTACCAATCTGGTCTGACCCTACTGAAGAGCTATTGTATCTATGGTCTAACTGCTGAAAAAGTTAATGCTGGCTATGACAAAAGGGTTAGAACACACAGTGCATCACAGCTCGCTGCACATGGAGCTGTGTTGTTGCAGACTGGACTGAGTGCCCATGCTGACTGGGAGCATCAGAACTGGACTATGAAACAATGGAAGAAGGTGGTCTGGTCTAATGAATCAAGTTTATTCATTCATTTTCTACCGCTTATCCGAACTACTATCTCTCAGGCGTCATCGGGCATCAAGGCAGGATACACCCTGGACAGAGTGCCAACCCATCGCAGGGCACACACACACACTCATTCACTCACGCAATCACACGCTACGGACAATTTTCCAGAGATGCCAATCAACCTACCATGCATGTCTTTGGACCGGGGGAGGAAACCGGAGTACCCAGAGGAAACCCCGGAGGCACGGGGAGAACATGCAAACTCCACACACACAAGGCGGAGGCGGGAATCAAACCCCCAACCCTGGAGGTGTGAGGCAAACGTGCTAACCACTAAGTCACCGTGCCCCTATTAAGTTTTTTATTAATATTATTATTTTTTTTCATCTGGACATCTGTGGTGCATCTGTCACTTGATGGCACCAGGATACACTATGGAATGAAGGCAAGATTTATCTTACCTCTTCATAGAACTTCAGCTGGGGAACGGCCTCGTCTATTTCATTCATACAGAAATCCTTAAATAGCAGGAACCCTGAAAATAGAGGGACATAAGCACAACATTTACATAAGCTTGGAAAGTTGCATTTATGATGTATACAGAATGGACAATGAGACATGTATTGCAAGTTGACAAGTACATTTAAAGTATTTACAATCAAGTTCAGCAAACGATGAAATTTGAAATCAAAATTTTAATCAGAATTACAATAAATGTCTCCTCTTCTTTTACATCAGGATACATATTAGCATAAAAATATCTCCAAGTATTATGATCACCCACCCTTTGTTTGTGCCATCAACAGCAAAAACAATGCAAGTTTTATGAGAGCTTTGTACATATTTCACCATATTTAATTGTTCTGCATCCCTGCATGCACATTATTCTGAAAATTAAACAGCAAGGCAAGTTAATTATAAATGGAATAGTAAAAATTTTTATTTCTTCAGAGAGGACATGACGTCTGATGACCTGCACCACAGATTAGTCATTGTTGTGAAAGAATTACACCCTTAATCATTTGAAAGTCACCATTCAACTAACTGGGCAAATCCACCATCATATGGCTACCTTGACTCTCATTTTTGCAGTTCCCTTCCTCAACACCCTGACCGCTGCACTTTAACAACACTCCAAGGCCAGCTGCTGACTGTTTACCCTCGAGTGTAACATTTGCAGAACTTGCAAGCTATTAAAGAACCAGTCACATAATAGTGATGTGGTTTGGCGTTTGTGGGAAGTGCAGGCTGGGTGGGTGTTTTGTAGCAGTAAAGAGAAATCAAAACAGCTAGCAAAGATCAGCCTTATTGTTGCTATGGGAACAATAATAGGTCCCATTCTGCAGGAGGAAGAGAAAGGGAAAAATGCAGCAGCTAAAATATGGCAGCAAATATCTGAGCCAATATGATCCATTTCACTGTTTGCGCAACAAAGGATAAAGAGGAAACAAATCTTAGGAATGGTTCATTACTAACCAAACAGGACTGTTCAAATCACTAGCCTAAACAATGGGACAAGGTGGTGGTGATGATGATGATGATGATGATGCTGATGATGTATAACACTCTGTCTGGCTTATGATAGTTTACCATTTCAAAAATGAACATGAACACACAAAATGTATTGCATAATAGTCATATCATTTTCCTTCTAGCACAACACAGAAAATAATGATGCTAGCCGGAGCAAAAATTGTGGCTGTTATTTACAGCGTTCACTTGGTGGGCTAAATAATGAATCTGTTACTTGCCCATCATGCCTATCTATATGCTGTATTAAAAAATATTGCAATTGACTAGAAGTTGCAACTTGTAATACCCTCCGAATTCAGAAAGTTATGCCAGATCAACATGGCTGCTTATTTTCTATACAGCGAAGAAAATCGCTTGTTACCTTCAAATATTCATGCTTTATAAACAAGTACTTGCTTGTATTTATATACAAGAAAATTGTTGTTTATGGAGAAAATATACATTGCTCAGATTTATATAGATACATACATGCAGTAAACATGTATAAACATATATGCAGGTGTAAAGGGGACAAGTTGATTACCGACATTAAACTAGCCAGGCAACGTGAGTACATACTACATTACTGTGGAATTATATTGGAGGATATAAAGCCACACATTTATACTGAAGGTAAACAGCAGCACATTTGAGTGAAAACCCAAATTAATATGGTTTTCCATCATTCAGTGAAAAATACAAATTTTATTTGAAATCTGAGACTTATTTATTTTGATTTATTCTCCAACATAGAAATAAATAGAATAAACCATGAACAAGCTTCTAGATTACACAAAAACCTATTTGCAGAAGAAGAAAGTTGTTTGACGTCAAATCAAATTTCACACCACCTCCATGCCTTCCATCTAATATGGTTGTGGCAAAAGAAAAGCTTTACATTTGAATAATTACAAACTTTATTGACTTGTTCACTGGATGCAACAAGGTTCTATCTGGCACATGATGTATGTGTAGACATTTCCCAGGAATTATGTCTACTAAAAACCCCTGACACAGTGATGGTGAATTACTATTACAGGATTGTCACAGTGACTAATGAACATCATACTGATTTTTTTTTTTCATGTCAACATAATACACAAGGAAAGCTATGTATACTCAGACTTCATCTGTGCACATGCTAAAGTCAATTGTTGGTCGTTCAAACCTCCAGATATACTTTAGTAGAAGTAACAGGGGTTTTGGGGGTTTGGAGGGTGGCAGTGGAGAGGTGGGGAATAGCACTTTCTGTAGGTCCTGCGTTATGCTTGAACAATTTCAGGAATAGAACCCTTACTGTGTGCAGTACTCAACTGTAAGACTACAGGGCAATATTTTAAGAGACAAGATGTCCTCCAGGGTTGCTGCATTAAGAAATAAATCAGTACGAGTTTCATCAGACCAGAGTCCAGCGAGCTTTTTATGGTCGAGTGTCTTAACACAGGCTTTTAATTTTAAACATACCCACAATGCTCAGTAATGCAAGAGGGGAGGGGAAAGGAAGAGGAAAGGGGAAAAAAGTCTCCCATATCTTCTATGCTCCCATCTTTCCCTTCTGTATTATCTCTTTAAAACCCATCTCCTCTGAGACCAAGGCCTATCCCTGCTCAACTCTTGACTCTTCCGGGCAAGTACTGTATACAGAGCTAGCTGTTGTTTACAGTAAGGATCATATTTCAGGGACAGACTGCATGTAAGCAGAAGAATCTTATGCAGAATGGTGCCATTCAACTCCCTGAATTCAGAAATAGTTAAGAGCAAACAATAATTCACACATTTTTACATTAAATAATTTTAAACATACTTGGAGTTTCTTACCATTTCAGTCCTTATGCTAGTTGGACATTTAACCGGTCTTGTCTTTCAGAGATCACTACTCTTGGTAGAAACCCTGTTCTACTTCTGTGCATGTGTGTGCATGTTTTTGTCATGTGCTAGTCATGTGCTCTGCTAGTCATCTTGGACTAAATAAAACATTAACTGTCAAAGCATTGATACCAGGGACTGGTAGTCATTTTACTTATTCAGCCATGCTACACTTTATTAACTGCTTATACTAACAGCAACAAATTCACAAAAAGTCAACCACTTCAACTAGTTAAGTTTTCGCCTTATTGAAATGTCAACATTCCTGCAAGGGCAGCACTGTATATCACTATTATGGAGCACTGGGCTTCCAATATGCAAGCTAGTTAATGCACTTACGCTACAAACAGGCTACTTTGCAGTGCAAGTTTAGAATAAATAAAAGTTACAACATGCATATAAATCTTGTTTTCACAACTGAGAAAAGTGTGTGGACAAAACATATAAAGTAAAGAACAGAAAGTAGAGAACAACAGACTGTTCAGTGAAGTCCTGGTTAAAACTCTACCATACTGTAGATAAAGTATACATTTTATAAATTAATAATACAGGTGCTGGTCATATAATTAGAATATCATCAAAAAGTTGATTTAATTCACTAATTCCATTCAAAAAGTGAAACTTGTATATTATATTCATTCATTACACACAAACTGATATTTCAAATGTTTATTTCTTTTAATTTTGATGATTATAACTGACAACTAAGGAAAATCCCAAATTCAGTATCTCAGAATATTATAATATTACTTAAGACCAATACATAAGAAAGGATTTTTAGAAATCTGGGCCAACTGAAAAGTATGAACATGAAAAGTATGAGCTTGTACAGCACTCAATGCTTAGTTGGGGCTCCTTTTGCCTGAATTACTGCAGAAATTATCCGTGGCATGGAATCGATCAGTCTGTGGCACTGCTCAGGTGTTATGAGAGCCCAGGTTGCTCTGATAGTGGCCTTCAGCTCTTCTGCATTGTTGGGTCTGGCATATCGCATCTTCCTCTTCACAATACCCCATAGAGTTTCTATGGGGTTAAGGTCAGGTGAGTTTGCTGGCCAAAACTGATAGCTTTGGAACTGTGTGTAGGTGCCAAGTCCTGTTGGAAAATGAAATCTGCATCTCCATAAAAGTTGGTCAGCAGCAGGAAGCATGAAGTGCACAGACAGCGTCAGAAGCGACTCACCTGGGCTAAAGACAAAAAGGACTGGACCGCTGCTGAGTGGTCCAAAGTTATGTTCTCTGAAGTTATGTTCCTCTGGACTCTCAGAGTCCAGAGGAAGAAGGGAGAGGCACACAATCCACGTTGCTTGAGGTCCAGTGTAAAGTTTCCGCAGTCAGTGATGGTTTGGGGTGCCATGTTATCTGCTGGTGTTTTAGGAAGTTTTATAGCACATGCTTCCTGCTGCTGACCAACTTTATGGAGATGCAGATTTCATTTTCCAACAGGACTTGGCACCTGCATTAATGGTGTCCTCAATGCTGAAAAGTACAGGCAGATACTTATCCAGCAAGCAATACCTTTAGGGAGGCGCCTGATTGGCCCCAAATTTATTCTGCAGCAGAACAATGAACCCAAACATAAAGCCAATATCATTAGGAGCCATCTTCAACATGGAGACAAACAAGCAGTCCTGGAAGTGATGGTGTCCCCCCCCAGAGCCCTGATCTCAACATCGAGTCTGTCTGGGATATATCATGCAAACATACACACACCCTGAACAACAAAACTCATGCAGATGAGGCAGTCTTAAAGCAGCAAAGTGACAGTTTATTTTTGGCTTGATTTTCATCACGCCTGCACACATGATCCCTCCCTTTCCATTTTGATCTGACACACTTACACACACTTCCCCTTAAACAGTTTCAATAGCAATCTCCCAGTGCTGTGACAGAGCACGTATGAGAGCAAACTCAGTGATCAACATTTCTCACGTTTCCAGACTCACTCAAGCTGGCTGACCAGACAGCGGGTACTTTTATCATACTCTTGATCAAGGACGCTGTGCTCAAAGACTTGGTTTCTCACACAAAATCACTGTCACATTCTTTACCACGGGTCCATGCTCTATCTAATGAGGCACAACAAAATACACCCTTTACACTAAACCAATATAAAAAAGAAAGTAAAAAAAAATTGAAAGAAAAAAGTAAAATATATATATTATTATATACCCACTTTTTGATTACAATCCTCTCATTTTGCACAGATGATCAATTATGGAACGTATACTGGCAGATACTATTTTGTGTATCTGTCATGTAGAGCTTTTTTATTGTCTGTTTGCAATGTCTTTTGTCTTGCACTAGGTTGCACACAATGCAATTTATGTTGCTACTACAAATTACTTTAAGTCCTTAGCTCTGTGCTGGCTCATGTAGCTCTGTGCTGGTTCATGTAGCTCTGTGCTGGTTCATGTAGCACAATGGTCCTGGAGAAACATTATTTCATTCCATTATGTAACTTGAAATTCATGAAATACCCTAATTGAAGGCTCTAATAAGCCTGGCCAATACTCCTTTTTTTAATCTATTCACTAGTCTAGCTCATGCTTTTTGACGGGCACATAAACAAACCAATAATAATTAAGAGATGAAGTTCCTACACTTTCTCTTCCTTCTCAATTTGCTTAGCACCATGAGAGCATGGACTGATCAAATGGAGAAGTTGGTGCCTAAAAATGTTTCAATATCTTTTTCGGAACTGCTGACTTTTACTCAACAGACAGAATGCAACCAATTTGCAAAATGTATAAAGACAAGAAAGGTATGTTGAGGAAAAATGACTAATTTATATAACCATCAACAAAGAGTGTGCTGAAATCCAGATAAGATGGAGTGAGTGTCCACATGAACAGCACCATAGCCAGACACAGTGCTAAAGCAAACATTTATTTAAAAAAAGTGCATGATGCCATGACATTTTACCCGATTTAATAGTAATCAAAATGAGGAAAAATAAGGTTTTAAGCAACTTCTAAAAATAGTTATGACATATTAACAGTGTCATTCCTCAGCTATACAGAGCATGCTTTGAGAAGTGCAATTTTATTTCACCAAAACAATGAAATAAAAGTGTTGTATTGTCTCTGTTATTCTTTGTGTTTTTGATCATGTTTCCTTTAAGAGCTATAAATCTAAAAATATTTAGCAAAATTCTTAAAATAAAATATATGCACTACTACACTATACAAAACACCCCAGAATATCTAGATAAATTAGTGCCCATATTTCCATTTTCTTAATAATAGTGTGTAGAAATGATTGGGGTAACAATAGCCAACACAACAGGTCCCACTCCTGTCAGCCAAAAAGCACAAATATGAATATAGGCTAAAACTGGCATACAGCTTGAGAGCTAAAGATTGTAAAAAGACCAGTGGCTTGGAAAAAGGATACTGTAATGTCAATCTTCAACTAAATAGAATAAACAATGGCCAAGCAAGCTAATATGCATATCTGAGGTGCCAAGACACATCCAAGCAAGTGAGAAAAGTACTGATTAGCTCATCCTGCCTGGTGAAGACTATGTCAAACAGAACAAAACAGTGCTTCAGAGCTGCAGACAGTGTTTATTCAAATTAAGGTATATGGTATTTGGTATATGTAAAGGCACAATAAAGGCCAAAAAAGAGGGTGAAAAAGATTTGGACTGAACCCAAGACAAAGAAAGTGATCTCATTCTGATCAGTTAATAATTCCTCTACAGCCCAAAACAATTAAGGACATCTGGTGGATCATAAAAATGTCAATAAACATTATATCTGAGCACAAGCACATATGCCCTAAGACACAATCACATTTAAACACGTGCCCAGATCATTCACAAACTAAGCATAGTATTTTCAGAGCTGGAAGCACACTGAAACGCACACCTGCCAGAAAGCTGAGAAATTCTTATGGGGATAGTAGCATTAATCATTAATGATCAGAGATGAATCAACACAATAAACACAACCTACTCAAGGGAAGGTCAGTGCCTGCATGTAATTACTAGATGCATCATCATGCCTGTTGGACTTTAATGTCCATATTCTCATTTTCAGCTCCTTTTTTAATTCATCATTTAATTAATTTCATTTTCCCAGTCGCCAAGCAAACAAGGGATTTCTTCAGGATTGCCATGGTAACCACAGTTGCTAAGCAACACAAAACTCAAACATTCATTCCAGAACTCTAACAGATGGGAGTGTGAGTGAGTGAGTGAGTGAGCGAGAGGGGGGGAGCGCGAGAGAGTCAGAGAGAAACAGAGAAAGAGTGGGGGGTGGGGTGGAGTGACGCAAGTAAGGGAAGAGGCGCGGCTAGAGCAGGAGAAGTGAGGGAAAGTGCGAGTTTTGCTGCCCTTTCTCACATGGTCTCATGGTCATCTTCTCTCCAGTCTTGTGTGGTTCAGTAGTACAGAGTTGCAACAATTACTTGATATTCTGCACTACATTCTGAAAAATTATTGATGTGGCTTTTTTTTTAGATTTGAAGTGCCATTTGTATAAAGAGTGCCTGGGCTTCTATGCAAGGGTAGAATGTAATACAACTGTGAAGTCAATGGGGGCAGCAGCAGTCCAGCTACTTCTGCGCCATACTGCATTGTGTGCAAATGTGTTTTCAAACAAATACTTCAAATTCAACAGTTCATCCTGATGTAAACAAGTATAAACAAATGTAAGCAAGTAATCTAAACCCTGTTAAATAAAGACTTGATGCCATTTTGTCACTATGAAAACTCAAGCAACTCATTATTATTATAGAGGCTTAATACAGAAATAAATCTGTGGGTTTTGTCTTTAAAAAAAAAAAGAAAACTCTAAATGAATAAAAATCAGAGTCCATGTAGAAAACACAATTCCAACAAACGACATGAAAGCCAGACTGCAAGTCCTCAGTATGTGCTATGCATTTGAAAAGTACCTCTTTCAACAGAACACACATGAAGCCACCATATTATTCAAACTGCTGCTGAACTTAATGGGAAGGGAAACTACCCTCTTCCGCATACATAGGCTCAAATATGGCAATGACTGGCTAGTACAAAATGGCCATTATATGCTATGGCATCCTAAAGATACACACCTTGAAAAAAACAGTGAATGCTTTTTTGCTCTTCCATTCTGAAGAGACAAAGAGCCATAACTTTAGACAAAGGGATTCGAGAGTGATTTGTAGTTTCACTTTTGAAGTGTATGTTTTGAGCTTGGACAGTGGTGGGATTCACAGACAAATTTTGTTGCATAGCTTCAGTTTATGAGCCTGTAGATGACTATACATAATATAATAAATAACACACAAAATACATTTAAAACCCCTTGTTCTTTGACTAATCTGATGGGTATCCTTGGCCAAGTAAAAGCTAGTGGAGTGTCTAAGGAGTGTTATTGTACATTAGCCCCGTTTCTGCTGAGGTGATGCTACACTCTTGTGGTCCACTTGTAATCAGGATTTGAGATTTCTTTTGGTTTAACATATTGTATTATAAGTGTAGTTTATTATAAAATAAATAAATAAATAAATAAATAAATAAATAAATAAATAAAATAAAAATAAAAAAAATCATGGTTCGAGGGGGCACGGTGGCTTAGTGGTTAGCACGTTCGCCTCACACCTCCAGGGTTGGGTGTTCGCTTCCCACCTCCGCCTTGTGTGTGTGTTACATGTTCTCCCCGTGCCTCAGGGGTTTCCTCCGGGTACTCCGGTTTCCTCCCCCGGTCCAAAGACATGCATGGTAGGTTGATTGGCATCTCTGGAAAATTGTCCGGAGTGTGTAATTGCATGAGTGAATGAGAGTGTGTGTGTGCCCTGCGATGGGTTGGCACTCCGTCCAGGGTGTATCATGCCTTGATGCCCAATGACACCTGAGATAGGCACAGGCTCCCCGTGACCCGAGGTAGTTCAGATAAGCGGTTGAAAATGAGCGAGAGTGAGAGGTCATGGTTCGAAGTTAATGACCAAAATGATTCTGATTCTAATTGAGAACAGGCTCTACTTGGACAGAAAGTCGTGCTATATAGCTTTGGAAACACAGGGCCCAAATTTGGTCAAAATGTTTCATTAGACATTTCCAAATTAGTGTGCCAAATTTCACAACTTTTTACCAGACAGTTCTATGGGCTGCCATGGATAAAGCTAGCCAAAGAAGAAACAATAACTTTGAAAGTTTGTTCTTTAGGATTTGTTGGTTTTTATCTTTAAGAGTGATCACTGCAGATGCCTTTAAAAAGGGTATAAGGCAAGTAAGCTGTTGCATCTCTGAATTAAGTTGTGTCTGAGTGACGCAGTGGCTGTGCTTAATCAGCTCTGCTGCACAATAAAGCTACTCCTCCTATAACACAGGGAATGTGGTGAGATGCTATTAGAGGAGGGTGGATGAGAGCAGAGCACTGCAGACTACTAAGGAAATGACTGATCAGGAAATGAGGAGGGCTCTCATCTATTTGTATCATAAACAAGTTAGTTTTCATGGCTTCACCCTCACAGCACAAAATTAAAGCAAACATACTAAAAGCCATTCCTTTAACACAAACTTTCTGCTCCACAACATATAAAACAGTGTACTTTTGTGGAATGCAAGCTTAATTCTTTGAACCTGATATTCTTTTGGAATAACTAGACAAATTCTCAGAGCAGAACAGATCAAAAGAAAAATATATGCCAGAAGCGCTTTCACTTCCTGATATTTAAATCCAAGGAAGTCAAACAATGTAGAACATGGTGGTAGCTGACACCTTATCTGTAGGTGAACAAAAGTACAGAAACAGATAGTCAAAGTGAATTATGACTTAATATCTTGAATAACCCTTGCTTGCAATAATCAAGCCATAAATTGGTGCTGTAAGTTATAACCAGTTGTTGGGGTCATAAACCCTTACACCAACATGTGCATGCACACACACCTATTAGCCCAGTGAGTGTCTATTTGTGTATTTATAATTTGCATCAGCCAAGCACTATGTATTTCCATGACTCCAATTACTTGGGCACATGCAAATCTTAAACATGTGTCATTCAAATTAAGGCTTGTTCTGTAGAGGTGCTGCAGGATTAAGTTGGTTTCCTGTTTTGAGTCTATATACAAACATTGTGTTTGAGACACTATGTTATTCATAGAGGAGACTTACTGACAAAATCCTGCTACAAAAGTTACATTTCATATTTTGTAATACAAGCCCTGGAGAGAATAACAGGATCTTATAATATAACGTACAAGTTTTGGCATATATGTAGAGGGATTTTTTTATGGCCCTTGTATAACATCATATTGATGGTATGAAAAGTTAATTTCTCTCTCCTCTGACACTAACGTACAATGCAAATATTAGTTCTAATAATGCTTGATGAAGTTCAGATGCAGTAATTTGTGAGATGCTCTCAGGAAGGGCTTCTTCCTAGCAGGTTTTCCAAACAAGAGTTACTAAACTGGGCATTTGTAAAAATTGAAAATCATCTAAACTTAGGAATTCTTAGGAACTGTGATCTATGCAACCTCTTAAAGGTTGCAGAGATTTTAATATTTACAGCATTTTTACAGCATTTTGCAGATGCCCTTATCCAAAGTTACATTTATCTTATTTATACAACTAAGCAGGTGAAGGTCTTGCTTAAGGGTCTATCAGTGGCAGATTTGTAGCCCTGGGTCAGGAACGCACACCTGAGAAATTGATAACACACCCTTCTTTGTATTTAGCAAAGTTCTCCTAGTTTTAAGATAAGAACCATAATCTCTCATTCAACCTTCAGCTTGTTAAAGCGACTGTGTAGGCAGCCTAAAAGTCATTAGAATTTAGAATCTAAAACCTTAACTTTAATTACATAATCCAACAAAGTTAGCTTATAGCAGCCATGGTAAGGAAAAATACAACATTAAATGTAATCATGGAAAAATAACTTTCATTTACAGAAAGACATCCTGTAAATGAGTGTATTCACTGCAGACTAATCTCACTGGAGACTTCAGACCTAGATGCAAGTAAAGTCTTAATCAAACCTTAATCAAGGCTTGCAGGCCTAATGTGTTCCCATGGTGCTTTACTTAAAAAGTGCCATTTTTATGAACAGAGGAAAAGACAGTCTTCAAGTTATACATTTTTGATCTTTAACTTTTTAAGCAGTGATCATACTACAACCCAGAATCCCCAATACTGCAAAGTTCCATAAATAATCTTGGCTTCTAAGGTGACTACTGAGAAATACAATGAAGAAGCTGTTTGGAATTAATTATTTGTCTGAAAATAATAGTCTCATACATTGTGATAGGAACAATTGTATTTATCCCATTCTCTGAAATAAACTTGCTATATTATCTGCATTAACTATACTGAACCAGATTCCAGTTCATTTCTAGTAATTGGGGAAATGTATATGGTGTATTCAAATATCATTATCCACTGCATTTAGCTCATGTGCTTTGCATTGAGCAGACAGATACACAGATAAAGGTAAAATAAAAAAAAAAAATTAAAAATTGATTAAAATTCGATATTTTGTAAAATATGTAATAAATGGCAGCTTTAGTGAATGTGAGTTCACAATTTCACATGGTCTGGGTGAAAATTTGTAGGCAAAAGGTTTAAAAATATGTTTAATAAACCTTATATAATCACAGTGCCAAAGCATGGAACAATCATAAAATCACAACATACAAAACTCAAATATCTAAACAGTTATACAAGCACACTTTCACATCCCTACTGAAATTTCCCAAGGCAATTTATCTTTGTGCCTTTCAATAAGTTACCCTTCAACAGAGATGAAAAAAGCAAGAATAGTTCTAACTATGTGCTACGAAAGGTTACAAAAACCAAATTATATACTCACCAATCTTCTGGTTGAAGATTTTGTCAAAGGTGAGCTCATCTCTCTCTTCCAAGTACTTCTGCATCACACTCCGAATACTGGGGAGGGAAAAAAGGAAAAAGAAGAAGAAAAAAAAAAAAACACATGCGTGTCAATTATCTGGCAACCAAACAAGTACAGTTACACTAATGTAAAATATAGTTTGTGGGTTTCCCCCCATGCCCAAGATCATCAGTACAACACGCTGAAGTGGCAGAACTGAAGCACTCTAGATGAGATGATTGCTGTCTAATGCTGTACAAATGTGGAAGTTGTCTGTTATAATGGAAGTGAAACAACAACAAAAAATAAGCTGTAGTACATGTAGTATATGATAGTATATGATGTAGTTATAGTATATTGAATGATTTGCAAGGCTGTACACATTGCTGACCTCTAAAGCGAGAAAGACTTCTGACTGTACATATTTAGCTTGTGAGAATAGTAAATCTTTGGTGTTACTTGGATGGACAAAATAGCTTTATATTCATGTGCCAGACAGATGCAGTTTCCAAGGCCGTTTAATTGATGATTTATTCATTATGTTACACCAAATCTTTAGAAGAATGAGTGAGTGTGCTCGTAGTCTTCACCCGAGTGTGTCTCCTCAAAAACTACAAAGTGTTTCATCTCTTTTGGACACTTTTGTTTACCGGTCCTTTAGTTTTAAAAAATCAGTCATAGTTCAAAATAATGTCAAAATAATGATATGGGAAATACAAGATAGTGAAACAACCCGTGCTTTTAAAGTACAAATGTATATTAGCTTTTTTTTAAATAAATAAATAATGATGTGTTACAACAAAATATTAAGATCCGCTGCAATCAACATGTACAAAGTAACTGTATTAGGCTTGTCTGACGTTGCTGCTCCATTTTACCATTAAGAGAGATCATGATAATGCAAACATCCAGATACAATAGCCTAATGAAAGACAGGAAAACAAGCATTTCCACCATTTCAGGTCTAAAGAGAGTAAGGGCTGGTATAATATTATAAGCTCTGAAAATGTTTGCCAAGTGTTGTGCCCTATTCCCAGACAAAGATTTAACACTTGCAAATCCTTTCAGATTTCATGGTTTATGTCACAAGATCACCCGTCACATCTACCGTTATTTTCTGGAGAAAAAACATGGACTTCTTTGGCATAAGATTATGTGCTTACTTGTACTTGCATAATCCTATGTTTAACTGCAGAGTTCTCTTGCAAAACACATAAAGGTGGCCTGTATAGTTAATGAATGTATATTTTATGGCCTAAATAACCGAGATCATTTTATAAGCTTCCTCTTCTTGTTTTTGCTAATTTGCCTTAAAATTCTGCTGGTCACAAACTCAGAACCACGAACTTCATAAAATGTTTTCATTGCTTGTCTGCACACTTTTTGGGAATTTTTAAAAGGTAGTCTACATCCTATAGCAACTATCAGGGTCAAAAATGAGAGCCAGAAATTTGGCCAGTTAGTTCAAACTGAGCAAAGCTTCTGAAAAGCTTTTAAACACAAACCAAGAAAAGGCGAAATTAAACTAAGTTGTCTGAAGAAAAATTGTGTATTGTTAACTGCTGAGCCGACACTTATCAGCTTTCGCATATAAAAAATTTTTTTATATATATATATATATATATATATATATATATATATATATATATATATATATATATATATATATATATATATATATAGATAGATAGATAGATAGATATAGATATATATAGATAGATATAGATATAGATATAGATAGATAGATAGATAGATAGAAATATATAATAAAATAATTATAAAATTGAATCAATTGAATCTGTTTGAGGCACATGACCTATAATCACAAATGGGTACATGGTTGATTATTTTCAGCATCAATTAAATGTTGTAGCGCTGTTAAAGTAGACTGGTCTTAGGCAAACTACAGATCTGGCTTAGAAGTTACACAGATGGTCCTTAAACTGCCTAGTACCCAAATATAAGCTACTCACAATATGAAACCTTAATGCAGACACTTGTTTCATGTTGTGCCACTCTTTCACAAGAGTCCTGGACCCAGCTTGAGTCTAACAAAGCATCTGTTCTTTACACCCTATCTTGGCCATGTTTTCTACTTGGGACGATATCTGGACAAGCTGAACTTGGAGAGGGTGTTAATTGATTCATTTCCAGACGTGTTCCTCATTAACACCCCCTCAATAAGCACCCAGTCATTGCCCTAATGAGAATCAGCCAGTGAGCTTTTCCCTGGCACTGCTGTATGGCTATGTATTTTAAACTGAGCAAATAGGTCGACACTAGTACAAAATAGTTTAAGCCTAGCACACAGTAAACAAAGTTCATAAAAGGTCTACCATCTACACACTTAAAGAGCAAATCGCATTAAAAAAAAACATCATTTTAAATGTCATTGTTACACTCATACAGAATTCTTGCTTTCTATGCTTTTACAAGTTCATAGTTTGTGAATTCACAGTTCAACAGTCACCAATCAAAATGTAAGCATTCATTTCCAGATATTCAACATCAAAATGTGTTAAACACATGAGAATTCAGCACATTTTATATTGACATAATAAATAAAAGGATAAACAAACATCAGAGCTGGCTATAGGAGAAAAGGCATTTTGAAGCTAAGAAAAGAAAGAAAGTGAAAGGTCAATTTTGTAAGCTCTGTAAACCCAAACCCAACATTAGTCAGTTGATCAACATCTTCCACTGGGCAGGGTTGAGGGTATCACAAACCATCGTACAAAGGAGACTTTGGGAAAAGAAATACAAAGGCCATTCCAGAAAAACAGTATAGGCCAGAGTTCTGAAACCATGATTAACCACAAATCTGATGGGAAGACTAAAAGAAGATCAAGATTCAAAACATACAAGCTCTTTAGTCGAGCACAGTGGAAGTAGAGTCATGGCTTGGGCTATAAAATCATCATAAATGTAGTATGAAACATTTATGTGGTCAGTTGGTGATCAGCTTGATGCAGTTTTTAAAAGCAAAAAAATATACAAATCTGTTCCTAAACTGTTGGAAAAAAAACCTTGTGTGGTCCTGCCAGGTAAAGTATCATGTTACAAGTTGTTTCTTTCGGTATCTAAATGTAAACCCCAGAAAATAAAAAGCTCAATTTCTGCTCTCTCATCTCAATCATATTTTGATCTCAAATGCAAATGTCTTCAGTGTATAACAAAATTAAAACATTTGAGTGCATCTCTGTATTGCCATAGAAATATAAATGCTGTAACTAAACCGGTTATATTATCATC